>NC_053117.1:16531543-16581543 GCF_010015445.1 Perca fluviatilis
AGGAAACTGCTGGACGTCACATACTAGCTGCAACTTGCATGCGTAAATCCTGCTGCACAGCTTTCCTCACATCCAGTGTTAACAATGTGTTATTAACACCACACCTTCCTTTTAACCGTAAGTTTAGACAAAACTCACTCTGAGCTCTGCCATGTAGAGGGACACGGGGTTGTAGTCGATGACGGGCAGGGCCCCTCCAGACTGGGTCACATTGCCAGCCATGATGCCCCTGCTGAAGGTGACAGTGGGGGGGTCCACTGCCTGAACAAGCAGGGGAACCTGCTTGGGGTTCAGGTGAATCAACACATCATAGGCATCCAGAGGAGGGCGCATGACCACCTGCACAAACACAGGCGAGCGCATCACAAGGCTGACATTTATTAAATCTGAATTCATTCAGATAGTGCAGCATTTACGGAGACAATACTAAATGAGAGCTTTTGAGCGCTTTTTTACTAACCCTGACATCTTGTATCTGGTTGCTGTCCATCAGCTGATTTTCCAGTAACTTAAGACTCTCTGCAGCCACCATCACCACACGCTGCAGAATCTGAAGACAAACAGCCAAAATATAACTTGAAATGGTTAAAACACGGTAACTTTGGACATTCTGAAGTGTTTTAGCTGAAAACATTTTTGACATGTCATAATATGAATGTATAGATCCCCACTGTGGTTGTAAAAAGTACCAATTTCCCAGGACACACAAATCCAACTATTATTATGAAAATGAACACAATTAACTGTTTCAACCTGTCTGATGACAGCACACCCTTATGTTTTTTTTGTGAAGATTAGTGCAAAGGGTCAAAGTAAATGTGTGTTCTGGGCTAAACTAAACACGCACACACACGTTATTAATCTTTGCGTTTCTTACTTGGGATCTCTTCTTCTATGGCATTCATGGCATGATAACTGCATAATAGTGCCTTGAACCTAGTTTCCTTCTCATTTTGAGAATGTAACATCACTACATTAGGTAGTCCCATTAATGTACCACATTATCATCCCATTAATGTACCACATCCTCGTCCCATTAATGTACCACATTATCGTCCCAGTTGTACTATTATCTGCTAATTTTAAGTACTTTTTTCCTTTTAGGCTTTTAAGCATACTTAAAGTGTTAGTCACTTTCTCACTACTGAAAGGCTCTCCTCAAACCCATTTATTTCAGTGGTTTGACCTCATCTTTCCTACAAGTACACTTTGTAACCAGATTATAAACCCATTCATTCACTAGGGAAATGTACAATGTACTTTCATTCAACACTAACTTGAAATATCTTTCTGGTTCAGTATAAAATCATGATATGTGCAAAGCGTATTAACATTTTCTAAGGTCATGTATGTATTTTGTTGATACAAAGCATCTTGTGTGTTCTGAGAGAAACGTTATAACATTAAAGTATTCTGTGAACGGATTCACTCCATCCCACTTTGCTCTCTAGTGGTCATTCAGAGGAATTGAGACAACTCCACACAACACACTGAGCCAGGATCATTCACTCACCTCAGTTATTTGTTTTGAAAGTTTTGGTAGTCCGCGAAGGTGGGCATGTGAATTCAACAAGAAACTTATCTATGCAACCCAGGCATCCAGACAAGGTAAAATGGAAATCATCCTAAACATTGAAATCATCCTAAACATTGAAATCATCCTAATCATTGAAACCATCCTAAACATTGCGATGAGGCAACAGTGACGTCTCTGTCAGGAAGTCACAGAGAACAAAGTTCCTGTTCTCCACTGACGTTATAAAGGAGGCTGCTGGGAGAGGCTCAGTGTTAATGCTGGGCTTGTAGGGCGAGTGAGGTGGGATACCACAGGAAGCTTATCTGGGTCAGCTACGCACTATGGGGAGCTGGTGTGTTTACCTTTTCTGTACATTACTGTGTGCCACCGGACTCTTTTACAGCCACGGTCACATTCAAGCAGAGGAATACAAAGCTAAATACTTAACTTATTTCACTACGACAGAGGACAGCAACGAAAAGCAACTGGTGAGCTACACAAGCAGTGCTCGTAGACATTCTTCAGAATGTTGTTCATTATCTGATATTCTAGTGATATTCGTATGTGTATTAAAAGTGATCCCTGACATTTCTGCATTTCCAGATCAATGATTTACGTGGAATTTTGCAAAGACTTCAGAACAATCAGTTTCCAGCTCTAAGAAAAAAGCACGGCTACCTGCCTGTGGTATGTAATGCAACAACACAGTCCATCTGGAATGATCTCAACTCCTGAATCAATCTGGTCAATCTGTTCAGTGCAATACACTTATTATCTGTCCATGGATCAATATCTCACTTTAATTTGGTGTCATATCTTGTCAGTGTGATCCAGGAGACCAGTGTGCACTAAGAAAAGGCTCCAGGATCGGAAAACTATGCGACTGCTCTCTGCCGAGAACATGCAACTCTTTTCTACACCGCTGTTTGTGATTCTCTCTGTTACAAGTCTAACAACAACAAAAAAACACAGTACAAATAACTTATAAGCCTGTGATCTATCTGATGGTATTTTTCTTAAGTATTCCATTTTTGTCCTCTTTTTAGCCAACTGTAATATGTAATCCCTTTCAAATTCAGCATTGAGTGCCAATCTATTAAATGTGCTGTTGTGGGAGTTGCGTACTTTTATTTGTGTCCACTGACCTGTACACTAGGTGCTCGTTTGGTCCAAATGGATTGTTTTTTGTCTTTAGGCGTAGCTATAAACAAGACAGGCAGAGACTCCCTGGTGGCAGTGAAGTCATTCTTGATCTCCGTGTAGTCGGTGGCTGCATGGGACAGAGAGGTGAACAACAATCAAAGTTGGCATTGAAACAGCAATGCTTATGAGCAGGATGTTAAAGTATGTCAGTGTGTATATAGAAAAAAGGTCATAGGGGGATTTGTTTGTGTGACACAGAGGAAAAAGGTGTGTGTGTGTGTGTGTGTGTGTGTGTGTGTGTGTGAGAGAGTGCTTGCCTGCGAGCTGGTTGTTGAGGTTGACAACCAGCGGGTTGTTCCTCCAGTCAAAGGAGGAGAGCAGATGAAGGAAACGAAGGAAGCCGACCTGAGGAGAACTGAAGAAGACAGAAAATCATTCCTATGACCTACTGAACGAACAAAGGGAAGTGACAAAAAAAAATTGTGAAAGACTGTGTGGTGGACCAAACAAAAAGGTCAGAAGTAGAAGCGGTAGCTACCCTGGTGGAGTGAAGGGTGCAGGCTGCAGGAAAAGCGACGCCACCAGCAGGTCTGCTGTGTCCTCTGTGATGTCATCACTGAAGAGCTGAGCCCCCAGCCAGCGTTTGGCGAGGCGACACACCGCCCCAAAACATGGGTGCTGCTGCTGGAGCCTATCAACAACAGAGTGAAATGTATAATATGGGGCAAAAAAGTGAGAAAATGGTGCATGCAGGACAAAAAAAGAAAAGAAAAAGAAAAACAGGAAAGAGACCAAATTATGGTGATAGAAAGGACAAAAAGTAGGACAAAAGGTTGAAGAAAATGAAAACACATAACCAAAAATAACTCTGTTTCTCACAGCAATGTGTAGGGTTGAAAAGACCCTACGACCCTGCTTTCCCACACAAACACACTAATACTACTTTGGGTTACTGTTTTTATTTTACCCATGTAATGTGCTGGTAAGTAGAGGCTTGTGAATGGTGGCCATCTCCAGAGCCTGAGCCTCCTCGTTGTCCCTTACAACCAGCAGGCCCTCGGCATTCACACTCTCCCTTAGCACCTGAGGCTCACGATGGTATGCCACCTGGATGCGGAACACCAAGCCATCCTGGATGTATAAACAAATGGAAATGAAACTGCATGAATAAACAGAATACCGTGAACTGCGATAAAAAACTGTGCCAACAATAGGGCTGGGTATCGTTCAGAATCTTTCGATCCGGTGCCAATTTCGATACCGATTCCTAACGATACTTTTTTTCCCCCCCCCGATACCATATGTTTTAAAATCCATTTCAACATCAACAAAAATACATTAAACACAAAGCTTTTATTTTCCCACCTTAATTGTGAATCAAAACAGTTATCAAAATGAAAAAATTCTGGTAAAACTGCTCACTCAGAGTAACATTAATAAAAGTGCCTTGCAAGCTCAGCCTGTCAGTCAGTCATCAGGGCAGAGAAACCACCGTTGTGGCTGCTTGTAAGAGGAAGTGTAACGTCAACAGCACCTAAGCTTGCGCTTACGCGCTCAGACGCTTTTGGAACCGAAATTTGGCACCGAAAGATAAAGAATTTTTCGATACTCATAGGATGGAGTATATTTTTCGATACCATAAAAGTATCGACGTTCGGTACCCAGCCCTAGCCAACAACAACAACAACAACAACAACAACACAACTTGCCTGGACATACCACAAACTTTAATAAAAATGTATTATTAGATTTCAAAGAAAAACCACAGTCAAGTTCACAGACAAAAGTGCGACTTATACACAAATTCAAAAACATACCTTCCAGACATCTAGGTGTGTGGGACAGGGCCTGCACGTATAATTATGGTGCTTCTTGAGTAACTCTCCCACACGGATGTGGAAGGCAGTTCGGATGTGTCGGATGGCGAGGCGGTCGTGAGGCCACTTTCCGCTCCCCTCCATGTGACAGATTACTGCAAGAGCAGGGTTACCAATACATTGGTATATGCGTTTGTATTGTTTAATGTCTGTGGCTAAGACTTTCCTACTTTGAATACATGGGTTGTAACTCAGTCATTTAGCATTTTGAAATCACCAGGAACATCACAGAAATCAAGGAAAGTTATGTTTCAGTCAAACTTTGATGAAGTCTAGCAGTAGTTTGCAACAGATTAAACAAGAGTTAACAACTTCTTGAGTACTTGCCTGGAAATTAAACACTAACCTGTGATAGGGGTGATATATGCAGGGCAGGGTTTGCCTTCCTTCGGCACCAATGATCTGGAAGTCTTTTCTCTGTCAAAGAAGGAATAGTCCAGCTTCAGTGGCAGAGGGGGAAAGACCTGCAAGGCAAAGATGAAATTTAAGAACGGTCATAAAATCAATCACAATTTACGAGTACAGCTATCAAACAAAAGCTCATTGAACTGGAGTTGAAAATATCATTCTTCTACTACTACTTACCATTGCATAAATGAGAGCAGTTCCCTGTTAAGAACAAGAGGCTTTACCTGTGTATATCTGAGTGCAGGGTGTGCTCCTTGCACTGCTGTGATGGAGAGAGGCAGACCTTCCAACCTCCATAGTTTTCTGCTCAGGTCATCATAGGACTGAACCACCAGTAAACTCTCCTCCTCTCCAGTGCTAGGCAGCTGAAGAGCACAATACATGTCAAACACATGCCGTACATACACAGATTATTATAGACTACATTTATTTTGTGATGAAACGGCAACACTGCCATTTTTTGATTAAATACCAAGCAATAATATAAACATAACATGACATAAACATTAAAACAATTAGATATAAAGAGTGCAGGGTTTCCAAACAAGAGTATTCATTACTTTAATAAAAAAACGCTATTTTATTTATTTTCGAGTCTCACCGACTTTATTTTGGAATTTACCTCACTTCCTGTTTTGATGACGTCATCCACCATCGCCCCAACATATCTCACGGAGGATTCGGGGATATCTGCATGCCTGGTGGATAATATATAGTTTATTTTCTTTTTTTAAACGAGGCTTCAAAAAAATTAATACATACATTCACCTCACTGTAATTTAATGTAGGTAAAACTGGTCCCAAATTGGCTTTTTTTTGCGACGAGAGTCGGCGCTAACATTAGCTAACGGTTAACGTTAGCTTTGTAAAAAACAGTTTCAGACATCAGCACGACAAGATGAAACGCATGGGGAGGAGACGGAGCTCTGTGTGGGACTGCTTTGAACAAGTGAACAACAACTTCGTCCGCTGCATGAAATGTGACGCTACGCTGAAGTACTGCGGCGGCGCCACTAGCTCCATGATCAACCACATGAGCAGGCACCATCCGTCCACGGCGCCGCTGACGTCGGACGAAGACGAGAAACCGGTGATTTGTAACGTCACCGTGCAGTGCGCTGAGGAGGAGAGCACCGCTAACTCGGACATCATGCAGGTTGCCATCATGTCACCCAACATGAACATGACTACCAACCTCCCTGAGCGTGAATACGGAGAGAGGAAGCGCCTGAAGCGGAGCTCCGTGTGGGACATTTTCATTAAAGTGGACGACGAGGTCCACTGCACGATGTGCGACACAAAGCTGAAATACAGGAGCAGCACTACCAGCATGATGTACCACATCAAAAATAAGCACCAAGACACCATGCCCAATGACGGCGTGCCACTTGCAGCACAAGCAGAGGTGACTGAACTTATCTCCAGAATGATAGAGAAGGACATGCTTCCCATTAGCGTGATTAGTGGTGATGGTTTTCGTGAGCTTCTTGCATACACTGTGCAAAATTATAAAATGCCATCTGTTGGCGATGTCACACGCCTCATTGAAGGCCATTTCCATGAGAAGGTAGAGGAGCTTGTAGCACAGCTGGGTAGAGTGGAGAAAGTGGCTCTCACCGCTGACTTCTGGACAGCCCTCCCATTTCAGAGGTACATCACAGTTTTCTGTTCATTCATAACAGAGGAGTGGCAGGGGAGGTCAGCTGTGCTGCAGACACACAAGCTACCATCAGACAGCCACACTACCGCAGGCAGTGTCACAGAGAGGCTCCTTAAAACTGTGCAAACCTGGGCTATTGGTGGGAAAGTGACCGCATGTGTTCATAACAACACGCAGGGCATCTTGTCCGCCCACGCATGTGCCCGTGTCACCTGGGACTATGCCACTTGCTTTGCCACTACGTTGCAGCTAGCAGTCAGCGATGGGCTGAGTGAGGATCTAGTCCGCATCATTGTTGCTGCTGGGAAACTAGTCAAACACTTCAATCACAACTTGCTGGCAAGTGAGGCCTTGGCGCAGAAGCAAGTTCAGATGTGCCTGCCACAGCACAAGCTTATCCAGTCGAGCAAAGCTAGATGGGACACGATCTGCGATATGTTCGAAAGGTTACTTGAGCAACGGTGGGCAATTAAAGCGGTGCTCTCTGATCGCACAACCACCAACAGGCAGGAAGCTCAAATCCTCGAGATTGAAGATGACTGCTGGCAAATAATTGAGAATTTTACACCTGTGCTGGCAACGCTGAAATGGGCAACAACAGTCATATCTGCTGAAACAGAAGTGTCCATTTCTAACATCTACCCGATCACGTTCAGCCTCATTCAGACCCATCTTGTGCCAAAAGAGAATGACGTTGAACAAGTCTCAGAGTTCAAGCTGAAAGTTCAGAAGTCACTTAGAAATCACATGGAGGTAGGCATAAACTAATTAATCAAAAGTCACTATTGATTATATACAATTGACTATATACAATTTGTGCTTTAACTGTAATCTTTGGCAATGCTAGTAGAATAAGTGCTGACAACAAGATTGATGCTGATTAAAAGGTAAACAATCTGCATTCCCTTACTTAACTCTTTATCAATTTGATTTTACGGTTCACAGGTTGACTCTAATGACCTAGCCTCCAAACCCGCCCTGATCGCCTCTATGCTGGACCCTCGTCACAAACATCTCAGCTTCCTGACGCCAACGGGGAGACTGGCTGCAAAGGTCAAACTGCATGAACTGGTTTCCAGATTAGATGTGATAACTACTACAGTGGGCACAAAGGATGAACAGCAGGAGATCCTGGTTACCCCCGATATCAGCCAGGTGGCTGTTCCTTCGCAACTGAGAAGTGACACCAAAAACACCATGATGTTGCTCCTGGGAGACAACTACAGCTCCTCCTATGCCACAGACTCTGAGGCTCAGGTAGATTACTACTTAAGAGACATTGCTCCCTCATTGGACATAAACCCTCTTGACTGGTGGAGGGTAAATGGACCAAGATTCCCCAAGCTAGCCACTCTGGCAAGACACTATTTATGTGTACCTGGTGTATCACTGCCATCTTTACTGTCGGAGGCTGGACAAACATTTGCAACAATGCGAACAAGATTGAGCCCAGAACATGTTGACATGATGATCTTTGTAAACAGAAATGCATAACTGCTAACTAGGGCTCCCCAGAAAGCCACGCTGTAATTCAAATGCTGTGAATTTACCATGCATGTAATGTTTTTTTTTTTTTTGTGAAAATGTACAGTATCTAATAGTAAAAGTATCTATGATGTAATTCTTTTTATTACACAAAATCTAAGTGTTATTCCTTCATTTAGTGCATAGATTTCAAAGTTGGCAGAAAACATTTCTGAGTGGCAGACAAAAAAAAAAAAAAAAGGTTAATTTCAGAACCTGTTTTTAGTGTAGTGCTTAAAATCCGGACCGGACAGCAAGTTGATCCGGACCCAGCCCGGACCTCTTGCTATGAATACAATACGTTATTTGTCTCATCATCTCATCTGACTTGATGGCTGAAACTCGTGGCTTCCAGCTGATGTGAGCAATATCTGAGTAAACACGCGGTCACTATACAATCCTTGGTATTCAAAATCAAACATTAGGCTTACCCAAGCAACAAGTAGAGACTGAATAGATTGAATACATTTCTTTCCAATAGTCCTCAAATAAGAATAAAAAACAATGAAGTAAATTCACTGGTTTGTTTCTTTGTTATCATACCAAATATTTGTATTATCAATACAGCTAGAAACTCACTGACCAGACTAACCACAGTAATAATGTGACATCTGTTGTGTCTCCCAGTATGCTACTCAATGATTAAAATAATACATACAGCTGTAGCAGGTGTGTAATGATCTGTCTGGGGACTAGACGTTTTTGGCACATGCTCTCTCCGTCCCACAGCACAGCCTCGGTGATGGCGCCGTCCTGAAATCGACGCAGCTCGGAGCGAGAGCCCCACAGCTGACGAAACTCAGCCGCCTAACAGAAGGACACCGCTGTGGTTAATAATGTATCATAAAAACATACATGATTAAGAAATGTACATTCTTATGTTATGTTCACAACCATAGACTTAGCGTATGTGAAAATTGACATCTAAGGGCTTTACTAATCAAACACACCGTGTGGTAGGTACATTGTTGCAGTGAGTACACACTAATACAAATGTGCTCCATCTTTGTAGCATTTTTGATGTAAAATAACCGTGTATAAAACAATCTACGCGTGTACAGAAAAGAAGTCAGGTGAGGTTACCTTGGGGCTATCTGCGGGCGGGCCTCTGTCCAGGGCAGAGGCTGCCAGCTCCGGCATTAAGAGCACGCCGAAGGAGAGAGGAGGTTGGGCTTTGTGTTTCGGGGCTTCACTCTCCACAGACCACTGTGATAAAAAAATAAATAAAAATGAAGCAAGATCCACAAATTCAACGATTAAAAAACTGTAAATATTATTTTACACAAGGTTTTTTTTTACTCTTACTTTGTAAGAGACCTCTGATCTTTTTTTTTAGGATTATTTTCCGCCTTTAAATTTGACAGGACAGCTAGGTGAGAGAGGGGAACAGCAGATCGGATTCGAACCCTGGACCTCTGCGTCGAGGCACAAACCTCTCAGTATACGTGCGCCTGCTCTACCCACTGATCCAACCCGGCCACCCTTTGAACTGTTTTGAGTCACAAGCGTACGGTTATAATAATAGTAGTAGTAGTAGTAGTAGTAGTAAGTGCTGATTCAATCAAGGGTTTTGTTAACAAGTAGCTTAGAGCAACTATGACATTAAGCACTGAATACTCCGTGTGCACATTCTGCCAGTTGAGTAAGCCAGACATGGACGACTGGATCCCCTGAATGTGAATGTTTCCCACCTCAGGGTCAGGAGAGAGGGAGTGGGTGAGGAGGTGGATCCTTTGGCCCAGTCCTCGCTGAAGCAGCGACAGGATATAAGGGAGCGCCGTGTGGACGTAATTTCCACTGTGGTCCATCAGCTCACTGAGGAGATTCAGTTTCTTGCAGCTGGACTGAAGCTTCACCAGCTCACATAACCTGAGCGGGAGATGAAAAAGCACAAAACAAGAGCTGACTGGGAAGTCAAAGACAATGTGAAAGAGTCCTGCTCTGAAATGAACTCTTGCGACGTCAAGCGAGCAGTAGGATATTTCTTTCCAGTACCCTCTTTATTACCTGACATTTTAGACAATGCCTATGTGTATGAGAAGGTGTCTAAACTATCTACAGACGGAATCTGTAAAAGGAGAAGGTAGCACGTCATAGATGGTGGAAAATGGAGTGTGTTGAAGAGGAAAAAATAAGCTGCTTAAGTACATAAAAAGAGGGACTGGATATAACTGAGGTTTGTTGCATTAGCTAATAAATAAAAAGGCATACTGGAATATGTGGTCGCTTGTCCTTATCATGGGTTTAGGTGTCATGAGGAGGCTGTGGAACCCGTCCACCGTAGGGTTGTCCCAGAACTGCATCGACACAGAGGCCTCGTGCTGCAGCTGAAAACCAATTATGAAATGGTCAAAACCTGTTGCTTAAGCTCACCCGTGTGATGAAATGATCCAAGTTGAAACACACATTTGTTTCTCCAGTATTTACCTGTTTGTAGGTACAAGCGGTCACGTCAGCACACATGTTGAGATGTCCTGAAGGGTCGACAAATACGACCTGGAAAGCATCGTGGAACTCTGCAAGAGGTGGCTGCAGGATAAAAGAAAAAAGAAACAAAGGGGACAATAATGATTAATTTAGGAGCATAACGAAAAGGGTGAATATACCACATGCACAGGTTTAGACCACTCACAGCTGTAGAGTCAGGATCTTTGGCTAGGCTAATTCCATTCACTGTCAGGTCTGTAGATGCTGGGGGGGGGGACGAAAGATGGGTAAGTTGCAAGATATTGAAAACAGTGATCAGCAAATTGCTGTAAGGTCAACTACCGTATATCATATTTGGCATCATATTATCTTTTATTTAAAAAAAAGAAGAAGAAGTGGTTTAGTGGATTTTAAAAATATTCTTACCCAGGAAGTTCAAGGTGTTTCGAAGCAGCTGATAGGCTGTCATGGAGTTACTGATTCTGTGACTGGTCAGCAGGTAAGCAATCAGCATTGAAGCCAGGAAGCCATTAAAACAGCCAGTGCCCTAGAAGAAATTCAGAGAGCAATACAGAGGTCAGAAGACTACTTAAGAGACAAAAGTACAAAGAAAGAAGTAATCTCTGTTTAAAGCTATAGTGCGTAGTTTCGGTCTCCCACATAGGAATGCTAAGTAATGACAACAATTCTGTCGGTGCATCCACATGATACAAGCCTAAGGTTATCGCGCTTCACCCCCGCCCCTCCTCCACGTAGTTGCTAGTAGCCAAGGAGGACACGGAGGATAAAAAAAAACAACCACGATGAACTCTTCAGAAGAGGTCATTATCTTTACTCTTAGTTTCTGGACACCGGACAACACCAATTTTTAATCACAGCCATGCTGAATAACGGAGAGAGTTTTGTGGAGCCTATAGTCTTAATTAGCTTTGTATCAACTCACTTGAATGTAACAGACATTCGTTATTATAAGCTTTAAGAAGCAATGGCAAGTGCCCACTACAAGACTTTAGCCCTGATTTTCCATTCACCGACAGTTTTTGGAGCTCCAGACATAAGCCCCATATCGGAGGCAAATCAACATTGGCTTGGTGCTCGCGTGCACATGGTCGAGCGTGATGTGTGAACTGTTAAAAACAGGCTAAATATCTGGAGGTGTCTGGCCCTTTGCCGGGGTGCTACAGCCAATGAGAGGGCAAGACACAGGCTGAGGGGAAAACCAGGGGGCGGGGTCGCCTGTACTTTACTGTATGTGTTGTATATGCAACAGACAGAAGTTGTTGTTGCACATAGAGAAAACAGGCTATAAATAGAAAAGACATGTGGTAATGTGTGCCAACGACGACACCCCCTTAAAGCATTCTCTCTGATCCTCTCTTTTTGTTCTTTGTTTTGTTACTGCAAATCCATCACCAACAACACAGAGCGCTTGTTTCTGAAATCCTTTTCCTGGTATGGTATTACGTCATGTCCCGTGTCACTTCTTGCGTGTGTTTTTGTGACAAAAAAATGTAGATTGGAGACTAGACTCTGGGATTCCTCCTGGTGAAAGATCTAGCAGTGTGTGAGCCTCTGTTGCCCGTTAGTCAGGGAGTGTAAAAACAAGACAGATGTTAGTTGTGTGGTCAGTGTGAACAGTACAGCGAACTGCCGACTTTGAAAGTCTTGTGGTGTAGCTTAAGAGAATCTTTGCAAGCCTCCTACCTGGTGGAGCTCTCTTTGTCGAAGCCAGACTTTGAGCAAAGCCACCCCATCTGCAAAAGCTGAGCACTGGGAGCTGACAGCAGAAAGAAACTGGAGGTGGGCCCTGGGCAGTAAATCCCCCAGAACAGAGCTATTGTAATGTGGAGTGGGCGGTTCGCTGCTCTCTGCAACAAACAAGCAATATAATTCAGTCACTGATAAATCAATCAATCAATATATCAATCAATCTATCGATCTTACCAGACTGGGAGGTCTGCAATCCGGTGTACCACTCTGTCCGGATGTTATTCTTCTGAGGGTGGAAACGGCTGGGCTTGAAGAATCCAGGAGGCGGACAGGCATGAACACGGACAGTGAAGCTGGAAGAGTCTTTACCTGAAAGATGGCCCATCACAACAATCTTCATAATCACAACCCAAAACCAAACACTAGTAAACACGCTGAATTGCTGGTAAAATCCATGCAATGAAAACCTAATACAACTAGAGATGTTCCGATACAGATACTGGTATCGATACCGATACTGCCTAAAACACTGGTATCGGTAAGTACACAAGTTTATGCACCGATCTGATACCACGTAATAAAGCCTTAAAGAAAATCTACGTTAAAAGTAGTTTATTTATGTTCTTTTTCCGTTATAACTGACTGTCAAACTGGAAAATAAATGAAAGTTCTGTGGCGTTCATTGTTTGTGTTTGTTCATGTTTTACAAAGACTTTAACCTGAGCCAGACCGACAGCAAAGATAGAAATCATATCACATCCATACAGGGATAGTAGTATACAGTTGTTCGGTACTTGGTATCGGCCGATACGCAAGTTCAGGAATCAGAATCGGGAAGCAAAAAGTGGTATCGGGCCATCTCTAAATACAACGCTCTTGAAGGTTGGCAGTATTTTGTACAACATTCTGTAAATTAAAAGTTAAATACCCGGAGGGGTCAGCAGTAGAACAGGTCGGAGTCGATTGCCATGGAGACAGGAATAAAGCATGCTTCCGATGTCAGAGGAGGATGCGAGATACTGGGCCAGGCCCGCCAGGTAGAGAGCCCTTTTCCTCGGATACCTCTGGTTCACGACGTCCTTTGGGTGGAGGACATCCTACTCACAGAAGGATGAGCAGACAGAAGACAGCGGTGTCTCTTATTATCTTACGTCTGTATCGTCATATTGCATTCAGTACATGGCAGGTGACTTACAGCTGGGATTGTGACAGCCAGGTCCACCATGACGCGTGGTTTGGTGCATGTGCCCAGGGGGTAGCTGCCGATCAGATCAACAGAAGCCGGAGGTGTCATGTGGAACTTTCCCTTTGTTGTTTTGGGCACCAGGAGGAACGGGACCTTAACTGCACTAGACAGCCATGACAGGTCACTTACCTGAACACAGAGAGAGAGAGAGATTGAGGGGGAAAAAATGTGGTAACAGGTTTAAGCGTGCGAATTTGTGGTGAGCCGAATGAATGGAATTGAGCCTCAATGCCCAATCATGAAACTTTTTTTTTTATAAATACAGTTAAAGTACGACATACCTCAACCTCTGGGGATTCGGGTACAGTCCGGAGCAGCTTGGTGACGGTCTGAATGAAGGAATCAATTTGCTGTTTCCTACGCTCACTCAGGGCGACCTCTTTCAGCAGCTCTTCCATCTGTTAGTGGTGATAAGATTATAGACATTTTCTAGGAGCGTGTGGAAAGTTGCGTAGTTATTGTTTACATGGGACAACATGATTGACTTAAGCCGTAACTCCATTCCTTTTCATGTCCATGTCAGTAAGAAGAAGATAATTTTTTTATAAATCCCCATGAGTAAACTACATTTTACACTCCGTTTGGCACATATTACACACACATGCACAAACGTATAAATGCACTAATTCGAGATGTCAGAGATGGGGGGGGGGGGGGGGGGAAGAGAAGAGCCTCACCTGCATTTTGAGCAAGCTGCAGTGAAACAGGCTTTCCGCCTCTTTGAGCTGGTTTAGCTCCTCCGCTGTAGGAGGTCTGTAGAGATCACTTCGGGACAGCTTCACCGGGTGATAGACCACCTCCTCGGTTTTGCTCCTTTTGACTTTAACGGGAGCCTCATTTTCCTCCTCACGACTCTCTGAGGGAATCATCTGGCAAGAACAACAACACAACATGTAGTAGCAGCTCGGTTAGAGTCAACGTTTAACATGTCTTTTATTACTAAGGAAGCAGATAATCAGAGTATGATATAATAAGACTGGCTTCATTCTGGTGTTTGTCTTAACTATTGCATCAGAAGTGTTACTGACTGTTACCTGCTGTATATTGAGTTTTTATTACTGCTTACTGATGTAACGTTTAACTGGTTGCAGTAATTGCAGCCAAAGCATGCGAGCAAACACCAGTGTACATTGACGTTACCACTGAGTAAACTGTCCCGTGTTAACTAAACGGTAACGTTAGTTAGCCACAAAGCAGCTAAAATCATAATACATGTCGCCAGTCTTACCTCCGCTGGGTCCTCGGCAACTGCCTGCTTCTTTTTCATGTCGTATTTGCTTTCAATGCGATGACAATTCCGATATTTTTGAAAAGTTTTGATCAACACCGCTTTCCCTGCATTGCGCTCTCACATGTGCAATGGGTCAGTCAAGCACGCTAGCATGCAAAATATTTCCCTGATTGGTGTAGAGGCGGTGGGGGTTACTGGTGATTGGCTCGCCTCTTGTTGCGAGCTACTGGCTTCAACAAGATAGGTTGCATGAGCAGGCTCCCGTGCGGTTGGTGCTCCTATAGACAGTGATGTGTCAGGCGCAGGCTCATTTGAATACATTCAGCAGCAAAAGGAAATGCTGTAAAAATACACTTTTATTAATAAAAGTAGGCCTACCTTATAAATCACATTTAACATGATCATATTTGTTAGCGTATTGTTATTTTTCATTCAAATCACTATCTCTGGCAGATGTTTGCAGCAGCTGCAGATTAATTGGTGGGCATGCATACACTCCGTTGTTGGCATAGGGTTGTTGGGTACACCTAGCTACAAAAAAAATGCAGTCCTGCAATAAATCCTTCCTTCATGTCATGAAGGTTATAATGTTCAGATTTTGTCAAAACTGTTGATTCAACTGCATGATGGGGTGGACAAAATAATAGAAACACATGTCATAGGTGTACCTACAGTAATAAAGTGGCTAAGCGTACTATATGAAGGCACAGCAAATTAATTGGTACATACATCATTGTATGTGCACAACAATATATGTGAATACAGGTCCCATATGATTTGGTTAATTCATTGATTGTTTTGAGTTTCAGGTAATGCTCAAAAGGGATGAAAACACAATTTAGTATCACCGTAAGTGTTAATATTGCATATGAAAAGCATGGACTTGAAAATATATTAATATTCTATAACCGAATTTCCTTGCTTCACAGTGGTAGTTTTTTTTGTGAGGTACTTCTATCTTTGCTATATGTTGTGGGAGGCAATGATATAACACATTTATATATTGTAATTGTTTATTGATTTCAAAAGGAATAACAACACATTGTATTCAGTTTTTAATATGTGAACAAGTGTATCTCACTGCTATATGGCATATGTAAAGATGCAACAAATACATGGAGGGAAAAATGCTTTGAGTCTGAATTTTCTTTTTTTGCCTACACTATATGAAGTGTTCTTGTATTAGAAGGGTCTTTTTATTTCCTTAACATTAAGATCATTCTGCTGTAAATACAGCCACAGACATATATCACTACATTTTAAAGTCACAGTCCTGGGACTGAAACAATGGGGTGACCTGAGGTGGTGGACCTGTAGTAAACTGATCAACGGAAAACAGTGGCACAGCTGCATCCCTTCGTATCGGCCTCAGCTTGGTAGACTGGGTAGGAGGGTAACATTTGAGAGGGTTATTTTCAATTGCCTGGGGATCCAACAGAGAAACACCCTTGGCCAAAACCATTGTGTCCAGCCTCAGAGACTGAGAGGACACAATCCCTTCATTTCTATGTCTAGAAGGAGACAATGTCTTCAGCCAGACATCTGCCTCGTTTCTCCTCTGAAACTTTGCTGGCTGATCCTTGGAGCTGGTTAGTTGCTTCAGTGAGGTACCTGTCTCAGTTTGCTTCTTGTTATATCTTGGTTCTAGTTTGGATAGTCCACTTGCTTTCTTGGAGTTGGGTTTTGTGTAGTTGCTATCCACAATCTCATACTGAGGAAAGATGCAGTGTCGAGGCAGGCAAGAGGGATCAAGCCTTGGTATGGGTTGGAAGTTCTTGTGCTGATATAATGATCCAGTCGTGTGGTTATAAACAGAACGTGCCCAATCTTTACCTTCTACATCCACATCCTCTTTTTCTGCTGAACAGGACAGGGGTGGCAGTAATTTGCCTGGAACAGACATGGGAGGTAATTTAACCTGCTGCTTTTTCCTTAGACCAATTTTTGTTGAGGGGTGAGGACTATGCACTTTAAAGCACTCGTAACGGACATGCCTCCTGTGATTTGTTTCCTTTCCAGATTGCTTTGGAGAGCTGTTTGTTTGGGCCATAACATTACATAGCTGATCGACTCTTGACTCTGTTTGTACCGGGACCTGTCCAATGTCAGCCTCCTGTTAGAAACGAATATATGAATATATACTGTAGATACGGATACAGATAACCTCTTGGTTGAAATTTAAAGAGAAGACTTGCAGAAGAGACATATCAAGAGTACCTGTGGTGAGGCGGGGGGAGGTGTAGCATTCACAACAGGCACACATCCTTGAACCCAGGCATACGTAGTAGCTGCAGTGGGCTGTTTTAGTATTTGTGTTTTAGATGATTTTGTTGTGTAGAGGTATCTCTTGGCCCAGGATGCAGAGAAAGGTACTAGCTTAAGGGCAAAGACAGGCAAAATCAAGGATGTTATATGTACTTGTATTATGTGTGATCAAATTGGAAGACAGCAAGTTAAAAAAAATGTATTGGTCTCTCCACAAGTGTCAATCAGTAAGATTATGTTCACACTGAAGAGAAATAAAAATAAAAGTTGTATATGCCTTTTCAGTTTTACCTGTCTTTTAATTTTTAATCTAAGACAGCGTTCCATGACCTTGCTCAACACGTCCTCTATGATCACCGCCACAGCCTCATCTGCATCCTCCCGGATCAACATGTCTGTCCATTGGGCCTGTGTTAAGCGACCAGGGATTATATCTTCCACTTTCAGGTCTGGCGTTGGAGGTGTGTTCACTGGGACAGACGACTTGGGTCTTTGCTTCTCAGCTTGGGACTTGGCTGCAGAGCGGGGCATCTTGGCTTAGAGGCTGGTGTGAAATATGACACACAAATGATGGATGACAGAAAACAATGATGTTTGTGATGATGAAGAGTTTGATATATTTACTGGGCAAAAAAAATAAACAATTAAACATGGAACAACATCAAAGCATCAGTTGGCATGTTGCTATGAAAAGTGTATTTTGGTAAACATTAGCACACTCTGGTGGACGTGATCGAACTTGACCGTTTTCCTTTCTCCATGGGAACTTTGATGTAAAATCATATTGCCCGGAATCATTACAGGACTTTCATTTGCATATCAACACAATCCTTCCGCTTACTGTAACTCCTTGCAGAATTTGAACAGTAACTTATGTTGTGAAGTGCATCCTAATAGTAAATACTTAAAACTATTCATTAAATCTAGTTGCACCATTAGAACTTATAACAGTCTTAGCTATTAGTCTTTAGTTAATGTGTAAATGGTTTTCTAGAAAACATATTTTATATGTTAAAACAACTTTTTGGGGAGCAAATGATAAACTAAACTGCCATATATGTATTATTTTGT
This sequence comes from Perca fluviatilis, assembly GCF_010015445.1. NCBI lineage: Eukaryota > Metazoa > Chordata > Actinopteri > Perciformes > Percidae > Perca > Perca fluviatilis. Next base: position 16,549,622 of record NC_053117.1, read on the forward strand.
TTTATTAATGCATGAAGAAATACATATTTTAGAGTTGATAGTTTTCATGATGTGTATGAGTGGGGAATATCCTATAATAAGTAGCTAACTATTATGCTAATCTAGATAGCATAACTTTCAGTGAAATGTAATTAGCTAGCTAGCTACCCTCCCAGTCAATAAACATAATTTTAATCAAGTGTCATGTCGTTACTGATCATCACGTTATTGATTTTACTCTTCAATCTAGCTAAACAAGTCACATAATATCAAGCAAGCTAACGTTATTTTGCCAATTGGTTCAGTTAGTTTAGCTAGTTAGATAACGTTACACCCATCTATGGCTAAAGTTACACCTGCCACCACTATGTGTAGCTATCTTTTCACGTTATGTAGCTAGCTAGCTAAGCTAATTATATCTAGCTAGCTATGGTTACAATGGCTACACATATCACCATTCGAGCGCAACCCTATATATATACACATCTATGGTTACTTCTTACAATAAATTGCTGTTATAACGTTAAAAGTTCAAGTCTGTTTACAACCTTACCATACACATTCCTTTGTAACGTTACACCCTTATCCCATTGACATATACATAGATATATATAAAGCCTTATCCGTGTAGTCTACGGTTGCTCAGCAACCGAGGACGCAAGGATGACGTCTTACGTAGAAGTAGTGGCGTTGTCTCTATGGCTGCAGACGACGCGGAGGTAATCCTGTTGCTAACAAGAGCTAAAAAGGTGCTTCGTTTACGTTAACTTTATATGCAAGGGTCGACAACGACAGCGCCAATAGAGGCTGGACCAATTGTTATGTAATCTAAAGCAATAGTATGTGCAATGTGTCTCACAAAAGTAACGGTGTCCTATTTTATTTACGCTGCGTTATTGCATTTGGTTTCTTGATACCATAACAAGGTTAGCTTGCTGCTAGTCTCGCATTGCCTGTCCTAGGTCCTAGCTAGCTATCCCCACAGCGCTGCGGATGAAGTATGCTAACAGTGTTTTTTTTATGAAATTGTTAATCTATTAACCAGACCCTTTACTTTCTTCTCTTAGACTGACACCAGATCACCTTCTGCCATTTCAACAAACCGCTCTGCCAAGAGAAGACCGCTCGATGTATCACAAAGAGAAGAGCATCCAGGTCAAAAACAGCGCCTCGGCGCTGTACAACAACCTCGGCGTGCTACGCATCGCCCCGCGGCATCTCACCTACTTCACGGTGGTCCATGCTAACGTGGTCAACATGGTCAGCGCGTCCTGGGACGGCCTCAACTATTCCCACCGCCAGCTGCAGTCCAAGGAGCCCAATGTCGCCACAAGCACATCGCTCATCATGCAGGTCAGGCCATCATAGTGCAACTTCTGCTGTGTGCTCTTAGTGTCTTCCGCTGTTATTGTTCACAGTGAGAGCAGGTTGGACAGGGTGTGAGTGTGGTCCTTGAGTCCCCTTTAATATTCTTTCTAAATTTACGTGGAGACGGAATGCGTCAGGACAGTGGGCCATTTTTGTTTTGTTGGCACTGTTTTTCAAAACACTGAATTTGAAATTAAAACAAAAAACAATAATTTAAGGGGACCATGTGTTCAAATCAGATGAATAGTGTATGAATTGAATCCTGTTACCCAATATTTCTGTGAATGACCTCAAACACTTTAATGTTAAAATGTTCATTTCCACTTTTTGTGCTGGAGTACAGTGATAAACTTGACAAACAGTTAAGACCGTTTAAAAAAAAAAAATTGGCAAATATGAAAGGTGAATTTTAACATTGTTTCATTGTGGCTTTTGCTCTGGCATACTGCATTTTTATTCATAATAAATTCAAAATAAAGAAATCCTGTGTTCTCTTGTAACAGGCTGCGTTTTGTCCTCTGCCCTCTCGTGATCTGCTGGTGGTGACCTCTCAGAAAGGCATCCAGGTGAGTTTTTGTGTGTGTCTGCTCTCCTCTGCGGTCATCTGCAGTCTCCACATTTGGAGGAGGCACTGCTGCTTCTGCTACTTTTATACTTATAGCAGCTGGGGTTGTATATGGTACTGAAGTGCACTGTGGAGTGTTTCCTAAATGTGAACTTAAACAAAAGTATGAATGAGTGTTTTTGCAGCCTTTTGCATTCATATAAATCCATTGTTTTAGATGTATGAATCTGATGGCTCCATCATGGTGTACTGGCATGCACTCGATACTCCGGAAACACCTACAGGTAAACTTACATATAAACTACACATTTAGGCACTCAAAGGCGGACCTGTCTCAATTATTTGCATGAAAATTCGAACTTCGAAAATAGTCAATATATTATATGATGCAATACAATAAGATGATACAGTGTGATATGATACAAAGGAATATATGACACAAGTTTACTTGGTTGTTCCAGAAACTGTGCAGTTTATCCATCCTCATAACACAACTATATTTAAAAACATCAGTGGGAGGACCTGTTTTATTATAATGAAATAAACAATTATCAGGCATCTACATTATTATATCTACACAATAACAAATGGCAGAGAAGACATTGTACACATGGACAATGGTTTTCTGCTTTGTCAGGTTTACTCATAGAGACTACTGGCATTTTTTGGCCACACATTTGTTTGCACGCACATTTACACACGTTCATATACTGTATGCATATTTGTGCAATCACGCATTTGTGTGTGCGAGAAAAGTATTAATCAAGAATTTTACACTAAATTGAGTGCACTCACAGAACTTCTTTGTGTCCCAGCACAGGCCGTATTTTCTCGGGGGATATCAGCAGTGCGGGAGAGTTATATATGTGTGGGTAAGCACTGAGTGGAATATATTTAAGTATATTCAAAATCCAGGGCAAAACTCTACAGTCTACAGTCTCTTTCTCTCTCTAGGCGTTTCATCCGGTGCAATTCTAGTATTTGATGTTCCCAGTAAAGGCAGTAATATTACCCTGTCTGAGGTTCTGAAGGAGCACAAGGAGTCCATCACTGACATGGCCCCGGAGTGCTCTGGCAGCCAGGTATGCTGTGTGTGCACTTGTTTATTGTGAATTTATTTCCATGAATGTCAGACAAACATAGATAAATTACTACTTTATATAATACGTCTAGGAGCTACAACCATTCCACTCTGTTGCTGTCTTCCTCCCTTCAGGAGTGCATTGCTGATCTGGTCAGTGCAGACGATGGGGGCAACCTGTGTGTGTGGAAGTCTGGGGAGGACTTTCAGCTGCTCAACAACATCCCCGGCTTTGAGTAAGATGTTGACTGTAGTATAGTATCATTTTTGGTGTGCAATGTAAGATTGAGCTAATATAGAGTGACCTATGGTAAAACTGCTTCATCACTCATCCTCTTCTGCTTTCTTCCCTCTTTATCTCTCTCCGTTCTTCACGTATTGTTGTACATACAGTATCTACTCTGTTCCTGTTCCACTGTCCTTTGTTTCTTCTTCATTTCCCCTCCTCGCTCTAATATAATGTCCATTATCTTTTCCCTTACTTCCCTGATGGCAATCATTGTCCATGTCCCTCGCTGCTCTCAGTATAAGCTGCCCATCTGTCAAGTTGTGGAAAGGCACAGTGGTGGCAGGTTATGGCACAGGCCAGATTCGTCTCTATGAGGCAGTGACCGGCATCCTGCATGCTGAGATCAACGCCCACGCTCGCTGGATATACTCACTGGACATTGCTCCTTTTTCTGGGCTGGTGAGTTGAATGAACCAATTTGATAAGAATTCTTTTTTCTTTCACTGACAGTTTATTATGTTGGCATTAATCATTTTGGAAAGTGTGAATACACTGGGAAAACTGGAAACTGACAAAACAAATTTTGTGATTGTTCCTTCATTCATTTTTTACATATTGTAATTTGGGTATTGTTTTATGATCATATTATTTTTATGATCATATCATTTATTTGTACTGTAATTGAGATTTAAACCTCTTTTTATTTGTGCTGTAATTAGGGCGTCATTGGAAAAGAGAGCTTGCTCTCAGTGGCCCTCCCTGAATAAATAAAGGTTGTAATTTGAAGTGGCAAAAACAGATAAATGAATTTTTAGTAAAAGACAATAATTAGTTAAATTATTAAGTTTATTTAGATCTAAAGCATGTTCAGGGGGTCCTCAATGACTTTTTTTTTTTGTGGCGTATCTAATACCACTTGATTTTGCTTTTGCTTTAGCTTCTGTCTGCTGCTGAGGACTCTCTGGTCAGGGTGTGGCACCTGACAATGACCCCAGAGACCAACAGTGTTGAGGTAACTGGTCTAAACACAGAATACAAAAGTTATTTTCTTAATACGTTCTGAATCAAGGCACAATTGACGGTGGTTTGCCCCAGGTTTAACTTATACTTACTCTCAATGAGACCGTGACTGTGTGTTTTCCTCATTTGCTTTCAGGTTGTCCATTTGCACAATGAGTGTGTGACGGACACTCAAATATGTGGCGCCAAGTTCTGTGACGGCGATGGTTATGCTTTTGCAGTGACAGGCTATGACCTGAGTGAGATTATCCGTTACACACAGTCGTAGGACTTTGCTTTCATTGAAGCTGAGTATACTATTAATGTGAATTTGGTATGTTAGAGTGTTTCTGGAAAGATAACATGACCCAGGGGAAACAGAGTCAAAAGTGGCCGGGTCAGGGTCAGGTTGACACGGACGGGGGTATCTAACATAATCTGGATTCATGGCATTTCTGTCTCTAGGGCCTATATCTACAAAGGGTAGAAGGAGATTAGCATATAACAAAATAATGCAAAAGTAATCTGTTAAAGTTTCTATGAATTTTTTTAAGTACAAATGTTTACACGTATGTGAATGTAGTTTTTGAAAGTTACAAAGATTCTATTATTCTTTCTGATATAATTATTGTTTCAAGCAGCTGTACCAATAAACATTTTTGTGAAGACAGCTGCCGTTTTTTGGTTTTAATTTTTGCACTTCACAAATGCACCAATAGATGGTGTAGTGCAAACAGATTTCACTAGAGTGCAGGGTGGAGTTGCCCAAAAGGTTATAGACTGAAGACAGACTTTTTGAAAAACTTCACATTGTAATTGAATACTTTGTGCAGACCACAGGACAATAATGTCAAGCAATTAACATGGGCACATCGCAGAGGGAAGTCATAGACATTTACTTTTCATTGTATTGTCTCCTTTCTTAAATAAGATACACCTTCATTACAGTTTTTCACGATCGCTATGACACTTTTTTCAATACTTTTAACAACTTTCCTAAACTCTTAACACAGTTAGCACAACATCCATCTGTGTAGGCTATACAATTAACACATTTCTTGTTGTTTTGACACAAAATGCATACAGTTAACACAAATTTAAAATACTTAAACTTCTTTTACACACAAGCTCCACCAAAGCCAAAACAATGGATCTTTACTGCCAAATTCTTTCACACTGTATGTCAGAACAGGTAACATCATGTTCTAAACCTAACTTATAGGCTAAAGTCAAATTGAACAGCTGATCATATTGTAAATTGAAACACAAATATATCCCCTGCATTTTATACATGCATGTATTGAGAAACAGCTGATTGAAGTTATGCAAATAGATCAATAGCAGCTGATTCCCTTCTAGGAAACACACTCAGGTGTTGAGGTTCTTTCAATCGCATGACCATATGGTAGTACAGTAAAGGACCTATTTGAACAATATACTGTAGATGAACACAAAAAATAAGAAAAATGCCTTCACAAGGGAGAGGAAGAGGAGTACCAGGACAATTCATTGTTTATATTGAATCTCTGCAGCAAATGAAAAAAAATGGTGGCCGGGTTGGTTCAGTGGGTAGAGCAGGCGCACATATACTTGGAGGTTTATGCCCCGACGCAGAGGTCCAGGGTTCAAACCCGACTTGTGACGATTTCCTGCATGTCCTCCCCCCCTCTCTCTCTCACTCTCCCCTTTCTCAACTAGTTGTCCTGTCAAATAAAGGTGGAAAAGCCCAAAAAATTATCTTTACAGTAAAACAAAATATGCATGCATTTACTAAACCCAACAAAACAAAAATGTAGAGAGGCTTCAAGAGAAACTGCAGTCCAAAACACAATCTATGATCAATACAATCACTACTGTCTGTTATATAAGGGCAGACCTGACTGACACATTTAAAATAATGCAGTTTCTGTAATTCCATCTGATGTTAGTGTTTTTTATGACATTGTGCAGTGATTGACTAAATGTTCCTTTTGGGAGAGAACATGTGTTAGTGTTTTGGAAGAAGTATTTGATTTTGAGACATGATTGCATTGTTTTGGTGGGCATAGTGTATTGTGTTAGTGAATTATTGTATTTTGAAAATCAGTGTTGGAGTTTAGTTTACAATGTGTGATTTTGAGCATGAAATTAACTGTTTTGCCAATCGTGTGTTGTAGGTGTGATGTTGCGTTAAGAGTTTAGGAAAGTTGTTAAAAGTATTGAAAAAATTGTCATAGCAATCGTGAAAAACTGTAATCCCCAGAGGGGTAAATTCAGTTGTTGCAGGACAGCAATCGTACAGATACACAGAGAAAGTAAAAGGAAGAAATATGTATTAGCAAGATGGCCTCCTATGCATCTTCTCTTCCAGTCATGTCCAATGTTTAACATGTGAAAGACTACAATGTATTATTAGATTTTTACTTTTATTGATTTTATTTTACTGTCCAAATAATCTACATTTGAGGCAGGTGTGTGTATGTCTATGATGTATTTGTTACCCTTTGCTTTCTGGTTACACATTATTCTTTTTTTATAGTTTACAGGCATTTAAATTGGGTCAAAAGAGCACTGTGTTCAGTGTAGTTACAGTAGAAACAGAAGGTCTATTTTTGTTTCCTAGAAATTACAGAAAAAAGGCCTTTTTATTGAAAACAAATAGTTTTCTAGGATCTGTTTAGACGAGCGGAAAATGCCTTAACTGAAAACCAATCTTGCCAACTCAGCTGTAAAAGCAGGTCATATAAGTTTTTATCGTTCGAATCTCACCCACCTTATTGTGACGAGATAAGAAGAATCAGGTCAGCGAGGAATTGTGTTGTTTGTAAGTTTAGGGCTAAGCGTGTATTAAATCCCAGAGTTTTCTGGTTTGCAGTCAAAACTGGTCACATAACATCAACATGTTTTGAATCCACACACAAGTCAGGTTATGTAACTCAGATTTGGGTAGGTACCAACTGACAGTCGCTGATGGCAGGGTCAATTGTAAAGAATAAACATGCACTACAGTGACATTAACGCAAAATCTTAATGGAATCAATCATTTTCAGTATGTCATAACGTGTCATGCTTCCCAGTTGCCTGGGGGTTGGGGTGGCTAACCGCACTGGCTAGAGTGGCAGTCAGTGGTGGACTAAGCTGTCAATATGAGGTCCCAAATGACACTGAGATAATATAAGTAACTGGAACAGTACGGAGGGAGGGAAAGATTGGTCAAGAGAGATACATGAAATAAGCAAAGGATGGAAAGAGCAGAGGAGGTATAGAGCGGAGTAAAAAAAACTTCAAGAAAGGGCTGAGAGTAGAGAAGACATCACTTTTCACAGAAAAAACATGTGGAGACAAACAACAGCAGTTCTTTTATTCCTTGTTAACTAAGTCAATAGTTCTGTGAGACGCTTTAGTCCCGTACACAGCCCCGGGGCCACTCACGCTGTGTACTGCTACAATACTTGTCAATAGTCGGCTCTTAGGTGTTACACACAGCTGAGCACACAATGTTGGGGAAATCAGACCTTTACATGAGCTGTTCTCAGATATGGATTTGAATCTATGTGGACTGTGAATGCATGTGTGTCAAGTAATGAGGGTATTAGAGCAACATTCTACCACTCATATTCCCAACTTTGAATTCTTGTATTAATGAGAGTCACATGAGAAAAATAGATCCTGTAAGAACTTCAACAAAAGGCCCCCAGTGGTACGACATGTCACTTTAATAAAATCGCAGATAACCACACTGATCGTAAGACTTTTTGAGAAGTCATCATGGCAAGATTGAGTCACTGGGCTTTTAGTTTATATCCACGACGTTCCACTTCCGGGATTGGTCCATTAACGCTGGAAATTCAGCCGGATGTCACTCTTTACGGCCGGATGTCCGTTACCTTCCGCTTTCTTTGTGTTGGCATTCTAAACTCTGGTCGATGTTTAAGGACTATGGTTAAATGCTCCTAAGATATCTGCAGGGTAAATCCAGACAGCTAGATAGACTATCTGTCCAATCAGAGTTTTCTGTTACACGACTAAAACAACCTTTGAACGTATGTTCACATGTTCCACCAAGACAAGTTCCTTCCCGAGGCTAGTTTGCAGCGGCACCGGGGCCCCGTCCGGCGCTTAGCACCGCCCAAGACAATTGCGATTGGTTTAAATAAATGGAAATAAACCAGGGCACATTTCTTTCCCATCGCGGAATGCTGTGTGGACTAGCCAGACCCTCTTCCGCGGTGCTGTGGAGGTAGGTCTGGCAATCAGCTGTCTAGCTATTACGGCCTTTTTTTTCAAGTCTCTCACTCTTATGAATTAAAATTGACACGTTTGTCAGTGCACAACTGTACATGGGCATTGACCAAGCACGGATTGTTAAATACCATGCAACAATACAAGTTGATTCATCAGGGCTAGTTGTGATCTTTTGTGTTAGCGGGTGGTAGTTATCTGTATGTGTGTTTGTGTGAGTGCCACAGCATGAATATATTTTGAGGCTGTTTGTTTGTGTGTTTCTTCATTATTCTGGTGCAGAAAGAGCAATTTATCCCATGGCCATCCAGCCTTGTGGCAGCTGCCTAGGCCTGTGTTGCTAAGCCTACTGGGATAGAGCCTCACCAGGGGGGATGAAGTGCCTAAAGCCTCTTCAGCCTGCTGCCACAAACAGCCCAGCTCTCTGACGAAGCAACCAGGAAACCGTCTCCTGTTGACATGCTGTATAAATAGATCTTCCATTTTCAAAACACTTAAAATGGGAAGGAGGGGGGCACTACAGACTGACAGACCTGAAAAACTGTCACTGCTGACTGACAGACATGCACACATAGAGGAGCAAACTAAATCTAGGTCAAATAACATTAGCAAATGCGCAGAAAATAGCATGTGTCAGATTGTTTTTTTGTATATGTTAGTTTGGGATGGTGATGGCATGATGGGCTGGCCTGCTAAATACCATGATTGCAGCTAAGTAAATATTGCTTGTAAAGGGTGTTGCTAATAAGACTGATTAATAGTGCTTACTGATAAATAGATCCCCCCAAATGGTCGAGGCAGATGGCCACCCACCACGAGCCAGGTTTTGTCCGAGGATTTTGCCTGTTAAAATGAAGTTTTTCCTTGACGCAGCTGCAATACAGTAAGTCCAATTGTTCTTGGGGGAATTGTTGGGTCTCTGTAAATTATAGTGTGGTCTAGATCTACGGTACTTTCTCTGTTGCGTTTGCTGAGATAAAGGCTGTTATGATTTGACACTATATTTGATATTTTAATTTAATTAAAATAACATGCAGTTAGGACTGTTGGTTTTCAGTATTTTTTAGTGTTGGCTAAAATGTTTCTGTAGAATTAAAACACTGGCACTGTATCATAGAAGTACCAAAAAGCTGGCATTAAATCCCTGGTGAATTCTTATTCTTGTTTTCATACTGCAGAGATATTTTTAGATTTGAACCTGTGTAACTGATTTCTCTGGCCACTTTGGAACAACACTGACATATCATCAACGAAAAGTTGATATGTTAAACGTGTTAGCAAACAGTTGCTTAATACACATTTAGCTGTTACAGAGCAACATTATCATACATTTGGAGTTGAGTTTTTGGTCACCTGGCAAAAGTAAGTCCAATTTTCATTCTCTTTTAGCTCTGTTTTTGGTCTCCACCAACTCCTGAGGGAAATATCTGACTCTTCGTCTATGTTTACATGAGCAGGTAATGTAAACAGTGAGTTTTTAAAACATTTTTGCTAAAAACAGCTGCCTGCTGTAGCAGAACACGACACTATGAGAGCGATGAGAGTGAATCAAATCAGTTAAGTTGCGGACCGTGCAGCTGAAACCCGCTATAAAGCCCTGAAGGCCAAGGGAAGATAATTCACTGCATTATTGTTTTCACACTGCCATTTGATTATGTTACTATAAACATATTGATTATATCCACTTTAAATCATGGTTTTGCTAATTTAGACTATTGGGGCAAACACTCTTCTAATATTTGGAGTAGTTTAGGATGGTTACATTACATTATTTTTATATGGACTTTGTAATTATTCTATCTGACTGATGTGGTCAAATGGTATGCAGCACACTATGGCAGGTGGAACAAGTAAGACGAGGAGAGAAAGGGTGTGTAAATATCTGTTATTTTGTCTTGGTGATTGTGATAATTGGAATGTGGAGTGACTGAAGTGGCTCACCCAGTCAGCAAATATGTATTGACAGATATGGGTGGATAGCAGGTGCAGTGCTTTAGCTTTGATTTATTGCTACAAACTCAATTATAGTTGAGCCATGCCAACCTGAATCCACCCAGCGCTGCAACCACAGCTTCTATGCATCATTAGGCTGTACCATGGGAAACCACACCCACATTTGTCCTTGCAGGACAATCCATGGTGTCAGGCACGGTTAGGCGGGGCAGCTTAGAATAAAAAAAGATGACATGAGGCCATCCTTGAATCCAGGAGGAATTGTTTTATCTGATATTATACCATTTAGGTTGTTAAAAAATGAGAAGTGAATACATGGTTAAGTGGACACTGACCATTTACGTGTAGTCCATTATACAACAGCTATTAGTCCGTCCGTCCTGCCCTCTCTGCTAAAACACACACACACACACACACACATATACACACACACACACACACACACACACACACACACACACAGCTTGCATATCCCCAGTAACATAATTTAGAAGGCATGGGTAGGCAATGGGACTTAAGTGCATTAGATTAGAGTAAAATAAACATGATCAGACCCTGCCATCTGCACTGGGATAGCATGGTTGCCTAGCACTGGGCACTGTTTGAATTGTCTGATGTTGTGCTGACGTTGGAGTGTATGTTAGTGTGTGTGTGTGTGTGTGTGTGTGTGTGTGTGTTTATAATTATGTGTGTATGTGGCCATATGTGCAGACGGCACCATTGAAATGATGATGGATTCATTTTCTACAGTCTTCCAAAACAAAGTCTTGTCAGATTTATATCAGTGTTCTGTATACAATTCTGTGTGTGTGTTTAGTCTAGGTTTAGTTTTGGCGGATATTTATTATAATGCTAATATGATCAGTGATAATTACTGTGAAAAGAGCCCGGATAACTTGTTTTCACACCCTTCTTTCAGTAAAGAAGATTTTATCATTAAATTAATATACTTGCATTTTTGTATGACAAAACTAGCCTGGCATGCTTTGTGTTGTTTATTCTACTCAGGAACATATAATATAATATTATAGATCACTCACATGGTCAATGTTGAGAAATTTGCTTCAAAATCTCAAAATGTGGTTGCTTTTAATTCCCAAACTCTTTTTCTCAAACATAAACACCTCTCTCATCACCTTGAGCGAGTGGATGAGAGAGTTATTGAGTCTCAAATTAGAGTCACAGCAATGATAACAACAATATCCGGCAACCCATTTATTGTGCTCTGTCAGTGACACTGCTAATAGGGTTAATATGAAAGAGATTAATGGGTGTCTTCAGGGAACAAACTGAATTTGAAATACATAAACATTTCCATCAAACATTGGGTCATGTGTGTTCTCATTTTCTCTGCATTGGCACATAGGTGTGTGTATGTGTGTGTGTGTGTGTGTGTGTGTGTGTGTGTGTGTGTGTGTGTGAGAGAGACAGTGTGTGTCAGACAGAGAAAGAAAAGAGAGAGAAATGCAAGCTTTAGGGGTGGACCAACTTGGCATTCACCTCAGTAAATATCATGCAGAGGTTATCTGGTGCACCAATGGAAAATGTGTACAGAACATTAATTTTAATTGTGTCAAGATGTACAATGTTCAACAGCCCAAAAACAAAAGAGTGCATTTAGCATTTAAAAAAAATCTATGGTAAGGGAACAAATGTGCATGGTGAATTTATAATATTTATTTTTCTATGGTATTTTTAATGTAGGTAAAACAAAAAGGAAAGTGTTTCATTTTTAATGTTACCCTAACAGTACCACCACAGAGACAGTAGTTTCATATAGAACCTGCTTCAACAGAGGGCCTTCAGTTCACCACTGGTGTGTGTGTCACATTCTTGCTCATGTGTGTCAGTGGTTAAATAGGAGTTCATTATTCAAGGCAGCATTTATTCTGAGAAGACAAGGAAAGTAATGAGAAGTACAGTACAAGAACAAAGCATTTTAGTTAAACATGTATATTGAGCGTCAGCGTCAGTTCTGGCAGGTCAAGTAGTCAAGACGCTGCTAACCGCTGTTGGCCAACAACACTGTCGCATCAGCTGAGCTGCATCAGCTGAGCTGCCTTCCCTGCTAAATGGCTACACTCAAACAGGGTGCCCTACTTAAAGCTGCTTTAGTTTGCTCCTAACTGCTTGATGCTCGCATCTATGCTACCCACCTCCTCCCCTGCTCCACCTTGTCGTATATATAACGTGGAATTTGCTTCTATGTCATCGTTGCTGCTCTGTTCATATGGGGGAATAATTAACTCATTAACAGAGCCATACCGCCAAATTTAATTTGTAACTTTACAGTACTGTTACTTTACAGAATTACTTTAGTTTTTTTCGATTGCTAAACGACAGTGGGCACAACTGGAGTCACGTGCAAAACGCTAACTACAGTCTGCACAGCAGCAATTCATGTGGACCAAACTCTAGTTCGTTTCTCATTGCTTGAACACAGTTTTCAAAACTCTACACACTTATCCCATGACTTTAACCACAATGTGCACAACACTGTGGATTTACAGCACTTTGTTCAAATGCTAACACACTGCTGTCAAAACTAAACCACACATTCAAAACAAAATAGATTTCAGTCTGGTGCCTATCGAACACTGCTGATTGCAATTTTAGCTGAAAGCCTAAGCAGGGGTCTTGTTTTAGACTAGTTAGTGAACATATACAGCATTTATACAGAGAAAGCTCAGAAAGCCTTTTTTGTATACGAACACCAAATAGTTTTTTCCGATTGCTAAACGACAGTGGGCACAACTGGAGTCACATGTGCAAAACTTTAACTACAGTCTGCACAGCAGCAGTTCATGTGGACCAAACTCTAGTTCGTTTTTTCATTGCTTGAACAGTTTTCAGAACTCTACACACTTATCCCATGACTTTAACCACAATGTGCACAACACTGTAGATTTACAGCACTTTGTTTAAATGCTAATACACTGCTGTCAAAACTGTTAGTTTTTCCTCAATTGCTTAAACACATTTGCCCACTCTGACATCACATTTTCAAAACAGTTAACACACAGGATAAAACTGAAGCTCAATGGCCAAAATGACTCATTTTGTTAGCAAAATGCTCTAACACTCAAAACATTAAAAGCATGCAACATAAGCAAATATTGCCATCAAACACAACTTGTGGTCAAATTAATTTATTCTTTCAATCAATCATTACACAATGGACAACAAAATACAGCCATCAATATGAAATATGACACTTTACAAACTCAAATGGATACTGAAAAAAAAATAAAAAGCTACCAAAGGAAACTTATGGGTGGAAATACTTTTTTTTTATTAAAAGATATATTTTATCTTTCACATTTAGGCCATTCGTTCTTGACGATTATGCCACAGGTTCTCGTCAACATCGCATTGAATGTTTTCCCTTGCAATGCACTGAGGGAAATACCTCCTTGCATGCACAGCTACGTTCATGCGGTGCTGGTTTTCTTTCAATGAATCAAGAAATGTGATGAGGCGTTCTGTATTGTATGGGCCAATGGTTGGTATGTGGCAAAGGACCCAATCATTGGAGATGGGGGCACACATGGGGTTATTGGCACCCCTCTGACCTGGCACTGTGACAGTGGCCCTCTGCCCAATGATGTTCCTCCCGCATCTCCTCACTTTACAGAGGTTGAAGCCGGCTTCATCCACAAAAATGAATTTGTGATGTGCCCCTTCAGCTTCAAGCTCCATTATTCTCTAAGAAAAAGAGCAAATTCACAAAGCAAATTACAGTATCCCAGTCGCATGTAACTATGGTAAACAAGGTATTACAATAACAAAATCTGTACCTGCACATACTGGAATCGTGCCTCCTTTACGATGTCAGAGTTTCTTTGAAATGGAACTCGGTAGAGCTGCTTCATTCCGACATGGTGTCGTTTAAGGTCTCGATCTATAGTTGCCAAACTCACACGGTTTATATTTCTAAATGCTCCCTGATCTTAAATTACTGCTGCCTGGATTTCACGCAGTCTGATTGCATTGTTTGCCACTACCATATCTACAATGGCAGACTCCTGTTCAATACTAAATATCTTTCCTCTGCCACCAGTGTGTGGCAATGTGTGGATCCTATAAAGTAAAAGCAAAAAGCATGTCAAAATTGACATTACTGTATGACAGTCACATAAATGGGATTGATAAAACATCTGCATTACTGTAGACACAGTTTGTTCTGCTAACAGGGCAATAAAGTAAAGCTGAAATACACAGTGGTATACATTACAGTAACACTGTGAATTACCTGTTCTCATTCCAAAAAAGCCTGACAATAGATGCCACAGTGCTCCGAGTCAGAATGGGCTGGACCCTTTGTCCAGCCTCTCTAAAGCACAAGCCATTATTGATGACATGGTCAATAATTGTTGCCTGAATTTCATTTGAAACTTGAGCTCGATTTTGTCCTCTTGCTGCTGCAGCTCCTCCACCACGCATACGGGCTCCTCTTCCTCTGGCCCCTCTGGCCCCTCTGCCATGGCCTCTTACTCTATGGCCTCTTTGATCCATGTTTGCAAATAGCAACACAGAGGTGGCATCTTTTATAAATGGATGAGGACTGATTGCTGATTGAAGAGTTGTGCAAATGAGTTTCACACAGGTGCATAGAGTTTTATAATTATGCAAGTACTTTCTATCAGCTGTGAATAGATGTTTTCCTTTTGTTCAACACAGTGAATACAATAGAGTTCAGGGTCTTTCAATGAGATCTGTGGTAACTGTTTTGACAAAGGGTGTGAAAAATGTGTGAAACAAATGAAAAAGTGTTAAAACATTTGCAAGAGAAGACTTCTGCTGTGCTAATAATGTGATGATGAAGATAAAGTGGATCCCAGTTTCATTTAGTGTGTCTTAGCAAATGAGAAAAACTGTAACCACACATTCAAAACAGAATAGATTTCAGTCTGGTGCCTATCAAACACTGCTGATTGCAATTTTAGCTGAAAGCCTAAGCAGGTGTCTTGTTTTAGACTAGTTAGTGAACATATATGGTATTTATACAGAGAAAGCTCAGAAAGCCTTTTTTGTAATACAAACACCAAATAAGAATGAAACAATTATACACTGTACCGTTTGAGAGAAACAGGTAAAAGAGCAAAGATACCAGTATGTTCAGGTAAGATGTCTGAGGTTATGTACACAGCTATAAAAAAAAAGTGAAAAACACTATATCTTTACAATACTAAAACTGCGTTCTTACTGTTTTTCAGAAAGTAATGGAGGTGAAAGCAATAGAAACACAACATTCATTTGTATTTAGAGATGATGCAGATATCCAATGTGATGAAGAAAACTTGCCACATGATGCTGGAGAGAGGCAGGATTAGTCACACTATTCTTTGGTACTGTTACGTATGTACCTTTAGTTTTTTTCCCCCAGTAATTCCATAAATTACTAGAGACAAAATACTTTATTGAAGAAAACTGCTGATTTTCATTCCTTCTTGTTTACCTTATGTAAATTTGGTATGCTATACAACCTATATCTGTTCCTTAAATAAACTGTTGAGTAGTGTCAAGTCACACAAATTGTTCAAACTGTAAAGATGAAAAAGTTTGTAATTTCTGTATTGGTGTTTGATGCTAGTGTTTTTACCCTCAGTGTGTTCTGAGTGACGGTGTGTGTTATCTCAGTGAGGATTGTGCATAGTGTCTGGCTGCACTGAGCCTGTTTTGAGACGTGTGTTAAGAGTTGTGTTACTTTGAATGAGTTTTGCAGGTTGTGAACTGTTTAGCTCAGGTGACTGTTGGCAATGCAGACTGTAGTTAGAGTTTTGCACATGTGACTCCAGTTGTGCCCACTGTCGTTTAGCAATCGGAAAAAACTGTAAATGTCGGATTCATTCTTCAGAGATGGTGTAACTTTTGTCATCATGGTCAGGAAAGCTCTAATTCAAGTGCATGCTTTTCATAAGTAAATAAGTAACCTTGTCCAGGGGTATGGTAACTCAACAGCTCATTTCTAGCGATGCTCTACAATCACAACTGGCTGCATCCCAGTATGAGCATGATGTGGTCTTTAACTCTTTTTTTTTTTTTTGAGTTTCCCTGGCTCTTTCTTCTCCCATAAGTCTCTACTTAGACAATACTGTTTAAAAATTAAGAATTTGGAACTGTAAACTGCTCATATTTAGCAATGTAAACATAAAGAAAAACATTTTGGTTGCAAAGTATTTATTCAGCTATTATTTCTGATTAGAATTCTATTTTTTCTAATGAATGAAAGAATAAGGATAGCATGCGTTGGGTAAGATAATACGAATACATTTAGTTCTTAAAGTTTCAAACACACATTTTCATATCAGAAAAGATGGAGTGGTGCCCTACTGACCCCCTTACCCAAAACATTCCACAGTTGTTCTGTCACTCACCATTAATTCACATGCACCACCAAAACACATACATTACTGTAAATTTGTGCCCATATACATGTACACACCCACACACACATTTTTTTAACTTTAACTGACTGTATCTGACTTAATTATTGTCAGTTAATTTTTGTATTTTTTTTGCTAAACTCCCGGACATGAACTATAAATGACACCTTTGAAAAGCTTGCGTCATAGTATCATCAGTACTCTCACATGGTGTATAAGAGAGCGAGGCTGGGAAAGAGTCTTGCCTCTGGCTCTGACTGTTATATTGGAACTTTTGTACTCTTTGTGCTTCATCTGCATAGGGTAAATCATTTTAATAGAGGATTTCAACTCCTCTGATAATGCCAATAATGCCAAAACATTCAGAGAGGTTACTGTATGAAGGAGGTGTTTCAATATTCTTGCTCAAATTATAACACATTTAATCACAATGACAATGCGTAAAATGGGCAAGAAAGGCTGGAGGAAGGAGAAGGATGATAATCATTGTTTTGATATAAACCAGTGAAACTCTAAAAGCAGAGATCTGTGTCAAACACACACTCTGCAGGAGATTAAAAACGTCAAAACCACAATACTGGGTAAAGGATGCGGCTTTTGAGTAAATCCTGTCTTTTAGTTTTGTTTTATCAACTTAGTACCTGTCCCCTCCACCCATCTGGCCTCCTGCCTGCCAGCCAGGACACAGTCAATGATATGTGGTAAATGGAGCAGAAGTACAAACACTGCAATCTGTTCATTTGTCCTGAGAAAGCTGTCCGACCTCCGTAAAAAACGCAGTGATCCACCGTTCCACCCTTCCATTATGGCCAGTCACTCTCACACCACATGCCTGTGTGAATGCAGGGAGGGAGAGGAAAGAGAGAGAGAGAGAGAGAGAGAGAGAGAGAAGTTTGGCTGTGAGAGAAAGTCAGAGGAGAAGGGAGATGTGACAGACCTCTTGCTCGACTCACCGGTGAGGATATAATGACACATGATTGTTGGAATTGTTTCAAGTGAATACATGGTTAAGTGGACACTGACTATTTAGGTGTAGTCCATTATACAACAGCTGTTAGTCCATCCGTCCTGCCCTCTCCACTAAAGCACACACACACACACACACACACACACACACACACACACACACACACACACACACACACACACACACACACACACACACACACACGCACACACACACACACACACACACACACACATATACACACAGAATCCAAAGGAGACTTGAAGGACCAGACCGTGCATAAATATACACATCTGCAGTTCATGGGTGTGCTCCTGTATTTTTCATTAGAGGAATGAGAACAACAAAGACTTTAACAGCTCATAAATATAAAGCCCTCTGGATAGAATCTCAAACCTCCCGTTCCCTGCTGAGCGTCATAGTCGCATAAACAAGAGACAGAGAAACAAAAAGAAAGAAGGAAGGAAAGAAAGAGAATGGCAGAAAGAAGAAGAGGGAGAAAGATGGGAAAAGAAAGACAGGAGAAAATAGAGAGAGAGAGAGAGAGAGAGAGAGAGAGAGAGAGAGAGAGAAAGAGATCAGAGTTTGTCTGAAAAACACAACCAATGGATGTCAGGGCAGAGGGAGCTGTGCTCGTCCCTGTTTCCATGGCAACCCAAATGTGCTGTCGTTGCAGTGACGCCAGTTGGGAGCATTGCGTCGTAGCCGTGCTGACATGAGCCACACGTGCCAATGTCCAGCTGACAGCACTGAGCATACGCCAGTGTCTATTCATAGCACCTAGAAGTGACACTCGGGACGGACACAGACAGCCCAGAGTGTGGCCCAAGGAGGCCAGGTGCCCAAAACTGAGAGGGTGCCGGCCCAGGATTGGATAGCCCCCCTTTTATAGAGGTGGATGGATGCATGGAGAGATTGAGCGATTAACTCATAGTAGGGGTTATGTCATCCTTTCTCTGATCTCTGTTCACACTGACAAAGTGACATCTGGTCCCTCAGTCACCACAAATAATTGCACAAATCCCTGCTTTTTTGAGATCTCTAAACATATATGCACATGCACAAAGTGTGCATATGTGCATGGACAACATACCCACAAATAGGACAAGTGATCTACACAAAACTGGTGGGGTCATGCAGGGTCAAACAGCATTTGTTTAAGGCCCAATGGTTCAGGGTTTAAGTTCAGCTTTATTTGGGTGCAAGGTCCAAGTCAGATGCAAAAAGGTAGCATATGAAAATGCACAACATTCTGAAATATAGACAACATAAGAACACGGTGCAGAAAACATATATATGATGGTATCGCAGAAAAAAAAAAACAACCTAAAAATGCATAGCACCAATCTAGGAAGTATTAAAGCAGGTAAGATGGGTTTTGTAGAGTTTAAGGGGAGTTTTTTTTCCAAACTGCCAATTCCTGAAATAACAGATTAGTGACCTGTAGTTGATTAATATTTAAGAATCTAATGACCCACCACTTCCTAACTCAGCAGAACATTGGGGTAAGAGATGGTTGTGCTTTCTCTGTGTCTGACTCAAAGTCATTACTACTTTAACATACAAAGTATCTGCCTTCTACTGTACATCTTCTTGTATTTTGTCTTCAGAATCATGTTTTGAATCAAATTAAATCAACTTACATTTAACTGTGTGTAAATATAAAAAAATGTGGAGACTAACTTACATTTTAACGCCCCTCATCCCATCAAAGCAGAGTGTCAATGTACGAATAAAAGTAGAAAGAACTGTTCTTCTGACAAGATGGCAAAAATAATGCTACACTCACTCAAAATTTAACAGCAAGTCTCTGTTGAAAGGCCCTGGAATCTCATGTTTTTTCCTGACATGCACAAGTGTTTAAATAATTTTGTATTTAAAAAGAAATTTGATTTAAAACATCTCCATTTTCTCTTGAGACTGTGGCTCAAATCAACTGGAAAGTCTCATGAAATAACTGTTTACAAATCAATAACCATGCCACAAAGTGAAGTTGTAATCATCTTTCTGAGCACGGCTGAATATGATGCCAATTTACCTTCACACCACACAAATGTGATACAGTTGGCAAGAGGGCTGGAAACACCAAGTCAGTGCCTCCTTTGTGAGCGATTGTTCAAGCTCAATTGATACTTCTGTGACACTGCTTTGTCTGAGAGATCAGGCAGAAGAATAGCAGAGGCTCTGAGGCGAAGAGAGGCCCATTGTGGTCAGTCAGCGTCCAAAGTTCGACGGCTGGTGTCGAAGGCCATTGTGGCTCCTAACATGCCACAGTAGAGGTACAGAGTTGCTGAGTGAAATCGATCTGAGCGGGGACAAAGATCACTGTTTTGTGTGCATGCGCTTGTATGTGTATTTGTTTGTGTGAGTCTATGTGCTGTGTTTGTTTGTCGAAATTCAGCCGACGCAGGCCTTTCACTCCCCTGGGATCAGCAGTTTGCCCTCTCAGGAGAGAGACTGACAGAGAGAGGGGTGAACCATGTGGACGCCCCCATTATGCCCCTATTGTGCCCATGTGGCTGCATCAATAGTGCTATAGCAGAGGCCACTGGCAGTGGAAAAGTGCTGTACAAGACACTTTGAAATAAAGGTTCATTACACCTGTGTGCTGCACGAAGAAGAGAGGGGACAAAGGGCCCAATGAGAGCAGAGAAGTGGACAGACTGAATACACACAGTCGCATGACCGTCAGTGTGTCATACTGAATGTCAGCAGAATACAGTAAACAAAGTTTGTAGAATTGGAATTAGGCTTTCTTTTTATTTCTTTTTATTTTTTTAGCATTCATCCCAACGGTATCCATTTGATGGCTACAGCAGGGTGTCCCACCACCCGTCTATACTGGTGTGTGTGCATCTGCGTGTATGTGTGATGACTGCTCCATGCCTGCTGGCTACAGCCTGAGGACGGTTGCCTAGGACTTGCATGCACGCTGAGATCAGAGCAAGCCTGGGCAGGTCGCTTCATTCCCTTTACAGGACAATGGCTATTTCAGATGCTTGGCTGAGCAGGAGTCTTAGAGAATCTTTGAGACACAGGGGGCCTCTCACAGCCCCAGCCTGACATTTATGTTTTTGCCAAGTTCAAGACAGAGTACATGCATACACCGAGAACAGCATTCTTTATTATTATTATTATTTTTTAGAAAGGCTGATGGAGGCTAATGCTAAAACGCTTTTCTGACAGCTCAAATAAAAAGGTCGACACTGAGGCCTGAATTAGAGTGCTGATTTATTCTTGTTGTGTCATTTTGTACATTACGTCCTGTCCCTGCTTGTTTCTAAGTGGAAAATGAATACTCTGTAATTTGATTAGATCTCCATAACTGAGCTCAGCAAAACCTTGAAAGCACCAAAAGAGTCTATAAGCTTCACACAAGCTGTCTGGCTGTTGTTAGAAGAACATGATGACTGCAGAAGTCGTTCCATTCAAAGGGACCCAAAGGAACCCATACAGAAGGATGTTGTGTACTGCTGTCATGAGGCCAGTGAGTACACCGTTCCTGAGGACATGCTGCGGTTTTACTGGGCATCTCCTGGGTATCGGTGTCAGAAGAGCCAATTAGGAATGTGTTCAAAACAATAAATCTTATATAATAAGTAATATAAGTCTATATGTTGATTAGACTGAGCACAATCTGGGAAACTGAACTGTCTGAATAACAGTCAGGACACACATCATTTCTAGTTATACTGGTACACCACAGTTTCTGTACTGAACAATGGCTGTGGGCAGCATCCTCCCTGTGAAGGGTGGTGACCTACTGTACTATACAATAGCATTTTTCTCGACTTGAACATCCGCCCAAATAGATTCAAAATTAAATGGGTGGGTAGTTGTAAGGATAAAAAAAAAAAAAAAAGGTATAGAAAGGCTGCTACGCAACCTTGACCAAACAGGCAGGTTTGGCAAGTGGACATGATGAAGTCAGCAGTGTGTCCGACCGAGCAAGGAGGACCTGCTTTCAAGCTATAGAGGCGCTGAGCACCAGCCCATCTGAAGTGCTCTTGAGCAACATCACAACATCTTCCTGTATATTTTCACGCTATATTATGTACATATGTGTAATGATATTACAGTATATTAAATGTCACTTTGTATTGTGGATAAGGCAGCTACTAAAAAATATTGTTGAGTAATCCTATGACTATTTTCTTGATTCATCGATTCATTATTTGGTCAATAAAATGTCAGACGGCTATCACAGTTTCCCAAAGCCTAGAGCCTAAGGGGATGTCTTCATATGTCTTGTTTTGTCCAACCAAAAGTCCAAAACTTAAAGATATTTTGTTTACCATCATAAAAGACTAAGAAAACAAGTGAATATTCACATTTAAGATAGTGGAAACAATGAATATTTGGCATTTTTGATTGATTGATTATCAAAATGTTTCATCACTAATCAATTAATTGTTTTTAAGATTTAATTAAAAAGTTTAAAACATACACAGGTCGACTAATACAATGACATTTAGCCTACTTATTATGCTACATTATTGCATAAAGCCTAAGCTATAATGTAGGGCTACATGTAGCCGATACTGTAGCTGACAGCTGCCACATTTCTGATCAAAAATCACATGCTTGTAGTATCTGAAAAATCGAGGTTTTCATTCTTCTGTAACATTACTTTTGAATTTCTTAAGATGGTAGAGTGCTATAAATGTACTATACAATTCCTAATTAGAATATGATACATAATATGAGGCATATGTGACACATGAGTCCCTCAATAATATCATAACCATTTTATAGGGATCTTCTACTAACTCCTTGCTGTGCGCACTGCCCGGCCTGGAGGCTGGCACTCTGTCTACTTTATGAATGGATGGGTGTGACACTGGTGACTAGCAATGAGACTGTCGTCACTGCGCTCGTTGATTGGCGCTGGCGTGCAGCGGCTGAAGGCTGGTCTAAAGTGAAACATAACTGGGCTCTGCCACGGCTTGGGACAGACAACGAGAGAAGGAAAGGGGAGGAGAGGAGAGAGAGAGAGAGAGAGAGAGAGAGAAAGAGAGAGAGAGAGAGAGAGAAAGGGATAGAGAGAGAGAGAGACAGCAGCGTCAGCCCACTCCCCAGCGAGGACTAAACTTCTGGCGAGAAATTTGGTGAGATAGGGGACTAGGATAAGAAACATGGGTGCGGTAGAATAAACAGCAAACTGACTTTCATTTTAGGATGTGTTATTTTTTTTTTTAACATTATAAGTAACAATAATAGTAGCCTAATAATTAGAAATCATTAGAGATGAGATGAGATCAGACAGATGCGATAAGGATGCAATGCATGCGAGCTGATAGCAAATCGTGGGAAAATCCCTCGTGCATCTGTGATGTAAGGTCAGAGTCGAATCATTATTTAAGAAAAATAGACTCGTCCAGCCATAACGAGCAAGCCCTGCTGTGTAAAAACAAACAGACAGACAAAAGAAAGTCGTGGTAAGGGCTCC
Organism: Perca fluviatilis; assembly: GCF_010015445.1. Taxonomy (NCBI): domain Eukaryota; kingdom Metazoa; phylum Chordata; class Actinopteri; order Perciformes; family Percidae; genus Perca; species Perca fluviatilis. The sequence goes on from NC_053117.1 coordinate 16,572,819, forward strand.
CTCCTCCATGTGCTCCCTCCTTGTAGGTGTGACAGAAACAACAAAGGGACGTGGAAAAAGCTCGCATCAGGACCACAGGCGGACAACAGCCCAGACAGATCGCAGAGCACAATAGCGGGGGCCCGCATAAAAGAGCATGTCTGCTGCTTTTTTTGTTGTTGCAATATGCAGCAGTCTTCATGTAGCCTAATTACATTCCTCCTGGCGTCTCTCGGCTGCAACAGTCGGGAGTCTTTTTCTTCTGTCAGTTCTGTCAGATCGTCAACAAACACACGCATTTAGAAGCGAAGCCGATAATTTGACGACGGTCAAGTCCAGGCTGGGACGGAGCAAGTGTTAAAACATGTGAGTTATGATTAGATGCTATCATCCGGAGATGAATGCTCTTGAAGTGATGCCTAGTGTGTTTGTGCCTTGCAGGAGAAGCAAGAGACGAGCGCTGCCCAGAATAAACTGAAAGGAAAAGAGCAGCGGAGAGAGGTGTGAACTGAAAGTGGACGTCGAGGGGAAAGACACCTGAACTGATTCCAGAGGTGAATGTCTTTTGAAGGTAGGAGGCACGGGGATCATTGCCCTGTGTTTTAACTTGTTATGCTCGCAACAAAATGGTCTACAGTGCAGACCACATGTGGATAGATAAGCTAAGGATTGCATAACGGTACAGGTAGTTTAGGTTGTTGACAGTTTTTGCACTTATGGACCAACCTCAGGTTGAACTTGACTGATTTTTAAACTTTGGACAGAATTTGTTAACATGTTTGGGAGATAAGACCCTAAAAAAAACGCATGCTTAGACCATGATACAAACTAAAGTGTATGAACTCAATTAGGGTGTGTCACTTTAAGTCAACCCAAGGCAAAAATCTGCACATGTGGCTTCTGACCTCAAGGGGCAGTTTAATTTTATGGCAAGTCAACGTTAATTGCCTCATATGCTTTTGTTCTTAATTCTTTCTAAAGTATAGAGATGTTGAGTTAAAAATGGCGTAATCACAAAATGATATTCCAAAGATATCACACAATGTTACAGTGAGGAATGATAGTGGCCTAGGGATAAATATGTTTTAGAAAAAGCCAATAGGCCTACACATGACGTGTTTTTTTATAAAAATCAAGGAGGATGTGATACTATACAGTATGCAGTCAATACTATAATGGTTCTTTTAGAACATTGATGCCCAAATACTTAAATTGCCACAATTTTAATACCATCTCACTGTAAGTACCTCACACTCAGTGTATTTCCCTGTGGAGATATTTAATAAAAGGTTGGCTAAGCCCAGGTCTGCTTTATACTACTATAATCAGGGTTTCTTTTGCGATACAGTAATCAATCAGTGAGTTAGTCTGTGCTTTGCAAAAGTTTAGTTTACTTGGCTTGGTTCCAGAATCAGATATCTCCACCACCAGCAGCCTGGATGAGTGAGTCCAGATTGAAGGCATAGCTGAGGAGTGGAGTCACTCTGGGTCCTACAGAGCCAAACAGTGGCTACTGTAAGCCAAAGAACACAAAGGCCAAAGCATGGGAGGACACTTGGTATCTCTGACTATGGCTCAAACAGCATCCATTTATCAGCTCCACCAGCAATGCCCACAAGAGGTTTTTTTGTTCCTTCCTTCCTCTTCATTTTTCTGACACTGTAAGCACAGAACAGATGGTGGGTGTGAGGGGATGGTTTTGATAGAGTTGACATCGGTTCCTCCGCTCTGTCCCACTCTTCTGTGTTTTTCTATAGCTGTGGAATTTGAACCATTCTTCCTTTGGGGTGAGGCCTGTTCCTCTGTCTGCCCCTACTCAAAGGAATAGGGTTGTCTCCAGAGGGGGCTGTGAGTTTGTGAGTGTGTGTGTGTGTGTGTGTGTGTGTGTGTGTATGTGTGTGTGGGTAACTGGGGCTTTCCAGGAGAGTTGCACACCAAACATTCCTGGCTGCTGGATGGCCATCCAGCGAGCCAAGTCCACACAGCTGGGAGTCATAGAAGAAGCTGTGTCTTTGTGTGAGTTTAGCAATATCGCGCACACACATTCGGTCACATGCACACACCTGCTGACACACAGAAACATACACATTCAGAGTCTGCTTCGAGCCCACACCTCCCCTCAACTGGATCCGGAATGAGTGGAGGCTGTGAGATGTGTGCTCGGGAAGGTTTGTATTGTTTGTATGTGCGTGCATGTATGGCTGCATACGTGTACGCAAGGATGTGGAGTTGTGATTATTAAAATGCTACAGCGATCCTTATTAGATTACTCAAATGCACATTTTTGGACGCCAACACAGGCATTCACACTTATTAAAGAAAAAAAAGAAAAAATAAACTAACACAGACTCACAGTCACCGTACAACAGTGTCTTCTTCTCTTACCAGCACCACAAGTTGTTTGTCCTCTTAAGTACGTTTTGGAGAAAGAAATCATGGTGGGGGGAGCGAGAGAGAGAGAGAGAGAGAGAGAGAGAGAGAGAGAAGCAAGTGATTGTGTTGGTGATGGCAACTGTGCACTTTGTTTCTCTCTTGTTGGCTGCCTCTTTGGTTGTTTTTTTAAACAGGGTGTCAGTGAGCAAAGAATGTGTATGCAAGAGCAGAAAGCAGAGCAAGATAGCAATGAAAAAGTTAAGGAGCATAGGCCTTGTGTGCTGGGAGAAGAGAAGATCAAGAGAAGAGAAGAGAAGGAGATTGTTTGAAAATGACTAAGAGAGAAAATGAGCTGTGGAGAGTAGAACGGAGGAAAAAGGAGTGCAGATCCTGAGGAAGAGGGACACGAAGGGGTTTTGGCTGAGGGGAAACTAGAGCAGAGCAGGCTGAGGGAGTGAGAAAGAGAGCAAGTGAGAGAGAGAGTATGTCAGGCGCTAGACTGACTGTAAACACGCTAAAACCTCACATCTTCCCACCCGCAAGTTTAAATAGAAAAGAAAATTGTGAAGAAAGGATTTAAATAGAAGAAGAAAAAAATAAATAGAAACAGTTACCCTTCCTCCTTCTTAAAGAAAGCGCTTTGTTAGCTTCTCAGAGCAACAAAAAAAAAAAAACTCAGCACTTTCACAACCAATTCCACGTGTAAAACTCCTTTGAACATCTGTCTTAACTTCCTCTTATGTGATCATCCGCTGCCCTGTTTCACTAACACAATCTACTTTTACTTTATGGTTGCGAGAGTGAGTGTGATTAGTTTTATAGTCCTCTGCAGCTGGTTTGAATTACAGTGAACAAACAAATGTCATCATTACTTTGGTCCATTTAACAATTACAGCAATATTACAGTAATAACAGTAATAAATTCAAATAAGACGCATATAAAACACATCTTTAAAAGTCCAGACAGCTCGTGTGTGAGGGAGTGAGTGTGAGAGTTTGTGTGTGGGGAGAGACTTGGATAAGAAGGTGTCATGTTGCCAGCGAGGACAGGACAGGGCAGGGCCGGACCAAGAGGGCAAGAGGAGTAAAGAGAGCCAGTTCATTTCAGGGAGGGAGTCTTCGACCATTCGTGGCCGCTCAGACAGCTCCGGGCTGGGCTGGGGCCGGGATCTGACAGGGGGCTGTGGCTAGAGATCCACAACGGCTGCACTGATAAGGGGGGAGGGGGGGATGTATTACACACACTCTCACTGTTGACACAATATGGGGAAAGAGTTCTGGGCCGAAGGTTTTTGCAAAGCTTCATTTTTGGTCAATGCTTTCAGAATGTAATTAATGAACACAATCACATAATTTCATTTTTGTATGCCATAGTAGTTCCTTAAATCAACCTCAAAAAGTCAACTTCAGTGGTTATTTCTTAGTGTCACTTTCTGTCCTTCAGGTTCTGTGTCATTTTCTGTCCACCGTCACCTGTAGGAAACTTTGCCTGCTCACATGTTTGACGTTGTGTGGCTTCAAAATGACAAGATAAGACAGGTTCAGGGTCAGGGTCAGGGTCAGGTATAGCATTCTAGCTGAAGAGGAACGAGGCTGCTTTAAAATGGTTGGTGGATTGACTGGGCATTTCCTTCCTTTACCAAATCTATGCACCTTACCGAATACGTGTTTGTGAGTACTTGCACGTGTGTTCAGAAAGAGACAGCATGTTATGCCACAGACACCAAGAGGCACAGATTGGTTGCTTGGCTGTAGCTCCTTTCTATTTATGTCCATGTTTGTGTGTGTGTGTGTGTGTGTGTGTGTGTGTGTGCTTCCGTGTATCATAATGGTGTGGATCACTGCAACACAGATATCTTCCTGTGCATCTGCGTCATTATGCATGAATATTTTTGTATCTGTGCATCTCTGTATGCAATTTGATCCCTGGGTGTCTCTTTCTTTAGCATCTGCTCCTCTCGTTTGTGTTGGAAAGCCGATCCACTTGGGTGAATTGGCTCCAAAGTCATATGACTGAGGATATGCCAACTAGGTATTTAGGTGTGTGTGTGTGTGTGTGTGTGTGTGTGTGTGTGTGTGTGTGTGTGTGTGTGTGTGTGTGTGTGTGTGTGTGTGCTGCAATGTTGTCCTTTCATACCCTACAGGAGGCTGACCCACACACTAACCACTTCCCATGCTTGTATGGGACAAACAGCCCCATGTGTCTGGCTTCTGAGTCGTTCACACACAATGGTAATCTCTATCTCTCTTTTTCAATGCCTGCAAGCCTCGGCTGTCCGTCTCTCTATCTTCCTGTTTGTTTTCACAATTGTCTGCCTGTCTATCCACCTGCCTTCCTCTCATAACTCACATCCCATCACACGCACTATTCTGCGGCTGTAGCTTTCATTAATTGAGAGTTAACAAACCCAAGTTAGCACCCTTAGCAAAATCACAGTGATTGGCTGTGTTTGGGTGAGGGAGCAGGAGTTTGTTCACAGTTCAATTTTCTTGTTTGTCCATGAGAGACAGTTCTGGGAGATGCCACAGCATGCTTAAAGTCACATAGACATTTGCCCTCATGTCAGTTTAGCACTGCTTGTTGGTATTTGGACACTTGTGATCCATGATGCGATGGAGAACAGTGGTTAGGTGGTTTCTTTAGGTTTTCCATGACATTGGATGTTGCTGTGTTTTGGCAGTTAGTTGCTTTGATTGTACCCGGAAAGCATCTCATTTCTCTGAGTGCTCTCATGATACATTTCCCTCTTGCACCGCTCCCCACTCTGCCTTCCTCACACCCTAACCTAACAGTATCACAGGAATGCATTCAAAAATCTTCCAACACACCCAAACTCATACACACAGACATACATATACAGACACGATGACTCAGAGAAGAACACGAACACCTGAACCCACATTTGTAAACACCTTCATAAAGACATAAACACATTGACACATGCGTATGCTCTCTGCCTGTCTACTGCCTCTGTCTCTTCTCTAGTAATAGCTGAGGCTTTAAACTAATCTGTAGTGTGAGAAACCCAAGGGTGCCATTCCTGCTAATCAGGGTCAGGCCAGTTTCTGTGTTGGCAAGAGGACTCATGAAACGACAGGATTGTAATCCATAGTTGTGTTAAGTTTAAGGTGTTTCTCTGTCTATTTTTATACATTTGCATTGTTGTCTTTGCGCTCATAACACCCACATGCATTTGATTTTTGCAGTGTCAGGAGGCTGATGCAACCTGACTGACACACTCTGTCTCTGTTGCACACACACACACACACACGCAGTCGCACGCACGCACGCACACGCACCAAATTTGCTAGATTTGAAGTTGCAGATGAGAGCTCTGTCGTCATCCCAGTCAGTGTTTGTCTGACTCCAGTCTCTGCGGTTTGCACCCCATGGAAATCTGAAATTGACTACACCGAATATATGTGGTTTGGTTAGCCAGTTTCAGCTCAGATCTTTTTTTAGTCATTGCATACTCCAGGAGCCGTTCCCTTACAGTAATCAAAACAAATTTAAGGAAAACGTTCATAAAACGTAAAAGTCATGTTTGTTTTTTGTTTTTCAATAAATGAGAGTACAATGGAAATTAGAGTAAGCTGATTATATATCAATCAACCATATTTGTAACTGTAAATCAATACAATTCAATGGCAACACACTGAAAACTGGTTATACTGTGTGAGTTATAGCTGGTATATAGATCGATCTATATAATATATCACTTTGTAAATCAGTCACAGTCATCTAAGGACAGAACATTTTCAAATTGTCATACAGTCTGGCAATAAAATAATCTCCCTCTTTGTTTCCCTCTCTCTCTCTCTCTCTCTCTCTCTCTCTCTCTCTCTCTTTGTCTCTCACTAGAATACATCTCATTTCAACATAAATATTTAATCAAAATCATTCCTATTTAATATCATGTGCTACTTAATACCGATGCATTTCTCAACAGAGGTCATGTTATGCAGACATATTGACTTCCTGAGTGTTGCTATGCTCCATTATGGCTGTTATAGTTTTCTGTTTAATTGCTTTATACTTCCCCCTCACCACGATGATCAATAATACAGTAGGGGCATACTGTTTATTTAAACTAAGTGGTTAAAAGCCATAAACAATTGCAGATTTGTAAAGGTTACATTTTGTGCACTAATTCCCAGTGTATCTCAGTGTGTTTCATCTGAACAGTTCTCTGGTCTCACTGACCTCTGTTCACAAGTGGTTTGGATTAGCTGGGATCAACAGTAGTGCACCATCCAAAAGAGCTTCCACTCTGTTGCCCCTTGCCCTTATTCCAATGATTAAAGCCTGTGTGGCGGCGCTGCAGCTTGGCAAATGTATGACATGTGGTCACATTGTGAGGTGACTATTGTATGCCAGTTGTATCACCAGGCCACGGCGCAGCAGTGCAGAAATAACTGGACACCAGTATAGATTTTTCCATCACACTATTTTAGGATGCCCGCTGTGCATAGTGTATCCGTTGTGTGTGAGCATGTGTTTGCATGCATGTGCCGTCTTGTTTCACCATATATTCCCGCAATTGGAGTGTGTGCATGTTGACCTCCATTTGTTCATTATATTTGTGGTATTGCATTCCACTGCTGTCAGGTGAAAATCATATCTTTGTATCTGAGGATTTTTTGTGGCCAGCTGAAGGATTACATGCTCCTCTACCGCCTGAGAAAATGCTTTGACCTCTTGGGGTTATAAAACCCACTCAAAGCTCTGTTGAATAAAATCCAAACTGCATTGCCATTGAGATAAATGTGTTGCTGTTTTGCTGTTTTGTCTGTGAGATGCAAGGTTTTCACCTCACAACAGGTTGGTTTTTGTTTGTGCAAGTGCAATACAATATGAGGAACTCTAGCAGAATGGATAAACAACGTGCAGGCTATTTGAAGTAAACACAACAAAGGACCTTCCTGTTATGCCTCAGCTCTCTGTACTTGTGGTTTATCTGCCTGTCTGTAATTTGTTTGCTTTTTAGACTCCTGTTCTTCTCCTCCCCTCCATTTCCTCCTCCTCTATTTCTCTATTTGTGAGCAACAGTGTTTTGAAATAGAGGCAGACTGATGCTGGATTTTTTAGATTAGATATGTATGATTAGTCATGTTGAAAAAGGACAACATATTGGAATATTAACATTTGACATTACCCCAAATCCCTGAAAATTGGTTATTGTGGTTATGATAAGATACAAATGTATTGAGTTAGTTATTTTAGAGTTGATACGTTTAACTTAACTTATTACAGTTAAATACCACAATTTACTACATTTCCATTTATTGCAACATATACAGCAATACCAATATACTGTATCTTTAATAAGCCAGTAGCAGCTGATTAAAGCAGCACAGTGTAGCATTCAGGCTCTAGTGGTCAAGGCCTATAGAGCAGTTCTTCTTAACTTGTAGGTCATTTCTAAAAGTTATTGAAATAAAACTGTAAATCACTCTGAAGTTTAACTGGTCACCACCTGTGGACATATGCAACCTGTGATGAGGGGGTCCCAGGTAGACTTTGCTTCATTTTAACAGGTCACAAGCCAAAAAGGCTGGGATTCTCTGCTATACGGTACTTTGCAGAGTTTGCTGGGTTGATGTACCGACTGTGTGATTTTTGCTTCTCTGTGCCAGACTGATGTCCGGAGGTGTTTGTCTTGGCTTCACTCTCTGTTTGATCAGGCTGTTCCTGGAATACTGACTGACCTGTGCCGAGGCCAAATGCATCTCTCTGCTCACAACGTCAGCATTTTCCCCTTGCTCCTGTCCCTTCTCCTGGTAACGGTTACATTGGACAGAACTTTGCACAGTTTCACTCCATTTGAGTCATTTGTAAGTAATTATAAATCTAGCAATATGACTGGGCCTGTATGATAATGCATTACTAGATGACTGCAACTTAGTGCCCCCTTCATATTAATTACTTATGTTTTTATTGGTGCCTTATATACTTTTGTCTTCATGTTGTTGTTGTGTTGTTTGTTTAGGTTTGGGAGCTGGTATTGCAAGACAAATTTCACAAAAGTGTTATCTTATCTTAAACAAGCAAAGAAGATTTTTCTGTCTATGTTTTAGAGAGCTCCATTTGCCCTCTCTCACCTTTTCCTGTTTGTTGTCTGATCTCAACCCCAGTCCAAAATTTACTCTGTTAAATCCTCACCTGAGTGTGAGAGTGTTTGCGGACCCGTCTAAGGTTCATAGAGGTTACCTACATTCCCAACATCACCACAGGTAGTAGTGAGGTGTCAATGCCCAGTAGTGGATTGAATGTTTATTTGGAAAAACCTCCTAGCAGATGACAAATTACAGTTCTTTGTTGTTGGCCACCCATTGATCTGCCATTAATGGGCTGCGCAATAATGTTCTTAAA